>NC_056745.1:118201323-118372452 GCF_019279795.1 Protopterus annectens
CCCTTCGCAGGACAAGCAAGTAAGCAGAGCTCCTGAGCAGAACATCTTTTCCACAACAAGATCGGATGCTGGACAGGATGGTCTTCCTAGGCATAGTCCACCAGTGGGGCACTCCACAAATAGACCTGTTTGCCCCCCCCCCCGAACAGGCAGCTGCAGACCTTCTGCACAAAGACTTATTCCCCCCAAGCCTGGAGAGTAGATGCCTTCAGTTTCACCTGGGAGGGGAAGTTCCTTTACATCCCCCTTCCCTCTGATTCAGAAACCCCTTCTGAAAATCAGGAAGGACAAACCAAAAATCTTGCTAGAGACTCCCTACTGGCCAAGGCAGCACTGGTTCCCCCTTCTGCACAATTTAGCCAAGGGCAGTCACTGCAAGTTACCCCACAAGGTGGACCTTCTGACAGAAGACAAAGGAACGCTCCTACACTCACACTTGAAAATGCTATCCCTGACTCTGTGGGTGATTAAATTACTAACCCCATTCAAACACCACTATTCAGCGGACATGCCATCAGTCCTGAGGGAGGCCAGGAAGCCCACTACTACAAAATCATACCTTGCTAAATGGGAAAGATTTACTCAGTGGTGTGTGGGACAGGAAAGGGACCCTTACGAGGCTGACACCCTCCCCAGTCCTTTCATATATGTCAACTTATAAAGGATGGACTTTGCTATTCATTAGTGAAAGTGCACATATCCAAATTATCAGCCTGCTTACCTCTAGAGCCTACATTGTTAGCTAGGCTACAAAGGCAGCTACATAGTCCACTGTCCACACTTTCACCAAACATTACAAATTGGACCAAATCTCCAAAGCACGCGCAGGATTTTCCAGGGCAGTCCTAGAAGGCTTTGTGGAATCATCTTATGCATCCGCCACCCTTTCATCAGAGTAAGCTGTGGTACTCTCCCACACCAAGAATACTGCAACATAGGAGTAGAAGGACATAGAATAGTTGTGTAAAATCTTACCATAAACATAGATTTCCTTCTCTTCCATGTTGCAGTATTCCTTCCCACCCACCATTCCCTTTCAGACTCTACCAGTCTAACTGATGCCTCTCTCCATTACAGAAGATACCCAGGGCCTTATACATGTCACCTTTGGCAGCCTATCCTGTTGGGCCATCTACTTTGCCTGCTTAGCTTCAAGTTCTGAGGATTGTGCGTGCATCATATTTGTGATCTGGTTGATCGTCCTACGTGTGACGTCCCATGCAGCTGCAACAGCCAAGCTGAAGCTTTTGTATAGGAGCCGACGTACGAGTTGCCTGAAGGCAGGAAATCCCACACCAAGAATACTGCAACATGGAAGAGAAGGCCATCTATGGTTATGGTAAGATTTTACACAACTATTCTTTCACCATTCCCTTCCAGCCAGACTTGTCCTTTAGGCACTAGGTTCAATGGCAGCAGCCATAACCTTAGTCCCAATGGCCCAGTTCTATACGCTTGTTCTCTAGTGGACTCAAGCTGTTCAGTGGTCTATTCTGCATTATCCTTTGTCCTTCCCAGTCAAACTCACTTGAGTCTACAAGAGTCATCTTAATTGGTGGATTCAATCTGATAGTTTATCTTTGCTGTCCCTTTAGCCTGTCTTCTGCAGTAGCCGCAGTAACCATGGACGCCTTCCAGTTTGGGGGGGGGGGGATATTTCTTGAGACAGACTGTCCAAGGTGCGTGGTCCCCCTAAGAGACCAATTTGCATATCTGTGTTATACAGATGAGAGCAGGCCTTTCATGATTATCTTTCTCTAGTGTCTGTTGAGATACAAACTGACAAACATGTCTGTGGTCTGGTACATCAACAGATTGGAGGAGGGTGATATTACCCTCTTTGCAAGAGGCAGTGACAGTGTGGCGGTGGGTGATCTCGTGCCATTTTCTAATGGCAGCACACATATCTGGGAAATCCAGTGTACTAGCAGACAAACTCAGATATATTTTGATGCCTCACGAGTGGCCTCTAAATCAGACTGTGGTAGAGAAGGATGTTCTTTGTGTTTCACTCTTGCAGTCATTACATTTGGGTTATCTGCCTGCAGATAGTCCTCAGCCAGCCTGAATATCAAAGTATTGGATTCCTGCATCAGATGCTGTCTCCTCTTCTATGATGTCAGGTCGTCTGGGGTATAAGACATGCAGCTGACGCCATTACATCAGTCCTTCTCGCCGCACAGCGCCTGAAGCAGAAGCAGTTCGCAAGTGCTGGTCGGCTGACTCCTGAAATTTTCGTTTTCAAGTTTCAGTACCGAAGTCTTCTAAAAAAGCCAAGTACCCCATTGGGATCCTTTTTCTTGCTCTTAACCGATGTCAGTAAAAGTGAACAATCGTCTTACCTGTGGAAAGCAAATACCGCAGATTTTCATTCGTACTGCATTCCTTGCTTAGGCCCAGACCACGGCATCCCTCGCTGTCAGTTTTGTGCCTTATTCAACCCCTGAACTATTTGTCGTCTTGTCTATTTTCGCAGCAAATTATTTTGGTACTCTGTATCATACTCCGAAATGGCTTCGTTAAGCCATCCGACTACCGATATTCCGAAAAAACTTAACTATAAAGACAGAGAAAGACCACATAGGTCCAAAACTACCGAAGATGCTTCCGTTAAGCTAGTCGCCAGTTCGCCTGTACTCAGTGAGGAGCTTTCGCAGCCCCTGATACCCGCTACTTCAGATTCACAGGCCTCTACTGAGACCCATTCTGAGTCCGGAATGCCGCAAGATGATGCTTCGACTATGGAACCTGCGGCTGTCTCTACCTTGGATGGTTCCGGAGCTGCTGTGTGTAGGTACTGGCTTCTGAGGGTGTATTCAGGCCTACAGATTTGCATTTTAAACCAAAGCCATCTTCTTCATCCAGGTCTAAAAATCGACCCACACCTAGAAAACCAACGTCCAAACCGCACGGTCAGGCCCATATTCCTAAAAAACAAATGCTTAGAATGGCTGAAGACCTTATTACTTTAATTATTGGAAGCCAGCCTCCCCCCTCTGAGACCTAGAACTGATTTTCCTTCTGACTCTTATGATCAGGATTCAGAAAGTACAGTTGGACATCTACATTTATGGTAAGTGTATGCGAGTGTATTCACTGTTGCAGTCATTACATTTGGTGTAATCTGCTGGCAGGTTGCCCTCAGTCCGCCTGAGTAACAGTCTTGGGTCCTGCGTCGGTTGTCTCCTCTTGCATGACGTCAGGTCATCAGGGGTATAAAACATGCAGCCAACGCCATTTTATTCAGATGTTCATCGTGCATACAGCTGCAGTCATAACAGATGGGGTTCTCCTGCCGTCAGGCGGGTCCTTGGTCGGCCGAATTCCAAAGTCTAGGTCCGGCGTCGGTTGTCGCTTCTTCTCTGACGTCAGTGCAACAGGGGTATAAAAGAACCAGCCAACGCCATTTTCTTCAGTCTTTCTTGCCGCACGGTGCCCGAAGCAGAAGCAGTTCGCAAGTGCCGGTCGGCCAGCTCCTGAGATTACGAAATATTTGGAACCGAAGTCGTCTTAAAAGCCAAGTACCCGTTGAAACTTTTCTTGCCTCAGACCGATGTCAGACAAAGTTAATAATTGTATTTCTTGTGGGAAGCAAATACCACATAAGGATTTCCATTCCCTCTGTATACCTTGTTTAGGCCCAGACCACAACGTCTCGGTCTGTCGCTTTTGTGCTACATTCAACAAACGCACTATTAAGCGTCGGGCGGAGTTCGCCCAGCATTATTTTGGGAAAGCATTTAACTATACTATGTCGTCGGATAGTCCGACTCCGGTTTTGTCTAAAAAACGCAAAGACAAGGACCGACACTCGAGGTCCGCGGCCTCTACCGACACCACACCAAAGCCGACTACACGTGGTCCGGTTCTCAGCGAGGCGCCTACGCAGCCCCTGATTACCGACGACACATCTTTGGCGGTGTCTCCTGTACCCGAGGTCGCAGGCTCCTCTGCCCACACCCTGACTACAGATACCGAAGCCACGCTTGGCGTTGAAACACAGAATGTGGATAGGTCCACCTCCACTCAAGGTGCCTTCAGACCTTCCTCTTCTTTCTCCATCAAGGCTTTCACCAAGTCTAAAGCTACCATGCACCCCAAGAGACCAGCTACACAGGGCCCATCTCCAGGCCCCATGCCTAAGAAACAGATGCTTAAAATGGCTGAGGATTTAATTACTCTAATCAGAGGTTCTCGGCCACCTCCGGACAAAACTTCCAGAGTGGAGGAAGATTCCCCCTCCTCTGATCAGGGCTCCATTATTTCAGAGCACTCTGATCATCAGGAACAGTCTTACTCCCCTTTTGAAGACTCTGATGCAGAGGAATCTATTCCTTCTGTATCCCCCCCTGAGGATTACTCATTTGGTGAAACTCTGCATACCTTAAGGGAACACTTTCACTGGGAAGGCCAGGATTATTCAGATTCCAAGAAAAGGCTCAGGGAATTTCTTTTGTTACCCCAGCACAGGCCTCTGGCTATACCTCCTGTCCTGGACATCCTAGATGATGTTTACTCGGAGGCCTGCCTTAACCCGGACTCTCTTCCTCCAGCTCCAGTTAAGCCTGACAGGTACTACAGGGTTCCTGACTCTCACCAATTTCTATACAAAAGCCATGCTGCTGACCTAGAAACCATCTCACAGGGGCCCAAGGGAGTTAAGGCCTCCATTGCCAAAAACCCATTGCCTTCCGAGAGAGATTCCAGATCCTTAGAAAGGTGGGGAAAAAAGGTATATACCTCAGCTACCTTATCCATGAGGGCCTTAAACTGTCAGTTTCATATGTTAAAATACCAACAGTTTCTGTTATCTCAATTGAAAAGTAAAATGTCACAACCTGAACAACCAGACATGAAGGAGTTGCAGGATTTGATGCATAGTGCAGAACAAGTGGGTAAACATACCTTACAATGTGGTTTTGATGCTCTAGAGGCCTCATGTAGAGCTGCTGTTACAGGCTCAGTCATACGTAGGCATGCCTGGCTCAAGGAACAAGCCTTGCCTGATCATGTCAAAGCTAAATTACTAGACGCCCCTCTTCAAAGGATGTACTATTTGGGGCAAATGCTGAGGAAGTATTACGGAAAATGGAGGAAAAGGCTAAATGCAAACTGTGAAAGAATTTCTACAGGTTCAACCCCCACGTTTTAGTAGAAATTGGCCTTCCAAAAACTGGTCCTTTCCTGCCACAGACAGACCCCAAAGAGGCAGATACAGGCACCCGAGGGGCAGAGGACAAACACAAGGCTCGTACAGAGGCAGACAATGGCAAGCTCCTACACAAAGAGGTGGTGAGGACAACTCGCAATCTTTCAGAAAGCAAAACCAATGACTTTCCCCTTTGCATGCCAACCAGGTCTCAAATGGCAGCCCCCTTAGGAGGAAAGCTGGCACTATTCTCAAAAAATTGGCATATTGTCACAAAGGACAAATGGATCCTGAACATTATAAACAGAGGCTACAAATTCCATTTTCATACTCTTCCAAAAATGAAAGGCATGCCAAACCTGCCACACAATCAAAGGGCAGAGGCACAAAAGCAAATTTCAGGTCTTATAAACATGAAAGCTATTCAAGAGGTACCTACACACGAACAAGGTCAAGGTTTTTATTCCAGGCTATTTCTGGTGCCAAGGAAGGGAAAAGATTGGAGACCTATTTTGGATCTTTCCATCCTAAACACATTCCTACTCTTACCAAAATTCAAGATGCTCACTCTACAGCAACTTCTTCCCATGCTGGGCAAGGAGTCTTGGCTGGTAACATTGGACCTCAAGGAGGCATACCTGCATGTCCCAATCAGACAAAATTGCAGAAGATACCTCAGATTTCTTGCAGGTTCAACCCATTATCAATTCTCTGCATTGCCCTTTGGTTTATCTACTGCGCCCAGAGTATTCACGGAATGCCTGGCATCAGTAATTGCCTACTGCAGACTTCAAGGGATACAAATATACCCTTATTTGGACGACTGCCTGATCCAAGCGGACAGCAAGCACATTCTTCTGAAACATCTGGCTTATGTAATAATGTTATTAAACTCTCTAGGATACACAGTCAACAAAGAGAAGTCAAGACTAATACCCTCTCGGAAGATAATTTTCCTGGGTGCCAATTTGGACACGAACACCCAGATGGCCTACCTCACGCCAGAGAAGCAGGGGCAACTAATTCAATATTTCAGAACACTGGCAAATTGCACCAGGCTGACTGCAAGGAAAATCCTGCAGGCTCTGGGATTCATGGCATCTTGCATCTTACTAATCCCATGTGCAAGGCTGCATATGAGAAAACTACAATGGTACCTAAAAAACATATGGTCTCAACACAGCCACAGTTTGGAAACAATAATACCACTAATTCCATGTCTGCAAAAGGAATTTCTGTGGTGGGCTCAAGCATGCCAAACAAACACAGGTCTTCCATTCAGCAAGCCTCAAGCAAATCAAGTCATCACAACAGACGCCTCGGACTACGCCTGGGGGGGGCGCACATGATAGACCGGTGCATTCAGGGCAAATGGACCCAAAAAGAAAAGCACCTTCACATCAATCAAAAAGAAATGCTAGCAGTGATAAATGCTATTATAGCTTTCAAGGACCTTCTACAACCAGGCCAGCTATTGATAAGAACAGACAACACCACAGTTATGTGGTACATAAACAAGCAGGGAGGAACACATTCTTATCCCCTATGCAGACTGGCCATGTCACTTTGGAACATGGCCATGGACTTACAAATGGAACTACAAGCACAGTACTTGCCAGGCAAGGAAAACACGCTGGCAGACAACCTAAGCAGGAATATGACAGAGCCATACGAATGGAAGTTGCATCCAAAAGTTTTTACAGAAATAATCCAAGAATGGGGAAGGCCAGACCTAGATCTCTTTGCCTCCCACAAAAATCAATTGACAAAATTCTGCTCAAGGATCTTCCATCCAAAGGCCTGGAGAATGGATGCTCTCTTTCAGTTGGACATCAATGACAGTTTATGCCTTCCCACCTCTTCCTCTGCTGCACAAAGTCCTATTGAAGACCAAAGCAGACAGACCAAAGATGATCCTCATTGCTCCGGACTGGCCAAGGCAACACTGGTACCCACTTCTGAGGAGCCTGACCCATTCCCCACCATGGACCCTGCCTCTAATGCCTCCTCTTCTGACTCAGCACAGCTTCAAAACTCTTCACAGTCAGCTGAAAGCACTCAATCTAGCCGCATGGAAGATTCCTTAGCATCGCAGCAGGCCCTGCTCTCCAAGGAGGTACAGGATGTCATTTTGGAGGCCAGAAGGCCATCAACTAGAAATGCTTACTCTGCAAAATGGAAACGTTTTTGTGTTTGGAATGAGAAAAACTGCCCTGGAAAACTGAATTTACCTCAAATACTACAATATTTGGCTGAACTGCTAAGCAGTGGTCTTTCGTTCTCCTCCATCAAAATCCATGCCTCAGCCATTTCTGCAGAATACAACACTGATCCACCTTTATTCTCTCACCCTCTATTAAGACAGTTCCTCAGAGGGGCTAAGAATTTAAGACCAAGAAAACAACCAATACCAGCTTGGGATCTTAATTTCATTCTGGAAAAACTGACTTTGCCTCCTTTTGAGCCAGCTGCCTCATCAGATTTACAATATTTGTCCTGGAAAACAGCTTTTCTTCTGGCTATCACTTCAGCTCGTAGAATTTCAGAACTACAGGCTCTTATGGCTGTCCAGCCTTTTATCATCTTCCATCAGGACAGAGTTTCATTACGTACCAACCCGTCCTTTATGCCTAAAGTGGTATCCAGGGTAGCTTTAAATCAGGCCATACATTTACCTACTTTTTATCCTAATCCTCAAAACAAAGGAGAGAGATTACTGCATTCCCTGGACATCCACAGACAACTGTGTTATTATTTGGATAGAACAAAACCTTTCAGAAAATCAGAACAGCTTTTTGTGGCCTATGCGGTAGGAGCTCAAGGAAAGTCAATATCCAAACAGACTATCTCAAAATGGATAGCCCACTGCATACACGTTTGCTATTCCTTTCGTGGCAAAACTGTACCTACAGGCATTAGAACTCATTCTACCAGGGTCACAGCCACCTCTGCAGCCTTCCTCAGAGGAGTTCCTACCAAGGATATTTTAGAAGCAGCCACTTGGAGTTCTGTGCATACCTTCTCCAAGCACTACAACCTACCATTATACTCCAAATCTAGAGCAGGCTTTGCCACTGCAGTCTTGCAGGGCATTTTGGCTCCTCCTAGCTCCACCTAGTGCCTACCACCACTTTCTTAGCTTTGGGATTCTACCCATCTGTTATGACTGCAGCTGTATGCACGATGAACATAGTACAGTTTTGTACCTACCATAAATGTAGATGTTCGAGTGCTAATACAGCTGCAGTCCAGGTTTCCCTCCCTCCTTCCCCTCTAGGGGTCTTCTTTTATGGTGTATTTGCTTGCAACTACTGGTCTTTGATTATATTGCATTGCATTATTACATAATTTTATGTATTGCCTTCTTTCTGGGGGCACCTGACATATGGGGCAAGAAAAACTGAAGAAAATGGCGTTGGCTGGTTCTTTTATACCCCTGTCGCACTGACGTCAGGGAAGAAGCGACGACAACCGCCGGACCTAGACTTTGGAATTCGGCCGACCGAGGACCCGCCTGACGGCAGGAGAACCCCATCTGTTATGACTGCAGCTGTATTAGCACTCGAACATCTACATTTATGGTAGGTACAAAACTGTACTTTTTTCTTGCCCCAGATGTCAGGTGCCCCCCAAATGGGGAGCAAAAAAATATATATATATATATATCTATATATATATATCTATATATATATATATATATCTATATATATATATATATATATATATATATATATATATATATATATGTATGTATGTATATATATGTATAAACAGCAATATATGTAAATGCACTTTTAGCAACATAAACTTTACCTTCATTTAAAAGCAAATATACCACAAAGGCTTTAGAATATAGTGAAGGAAAGAGAAGTTATAGAAAAGGGGGATGGCGGGTGGGTAACCTGGACTGCAGTAGTGAATACACTCTTAACATCTACATTTATGATGTGTACACATCTGTACTATGTTCTTCGTGTTTCACTGTTGCAGTCATTACATTTGGGTAGAATCCCAAAGCTATGGATGGGGGGGTGGAACTAAATAGCATTCGGAGCAGCTATAAGGCCCTGCAGAACTGCAGTGGCAAAGCCTGCCCTGGATTTGGAGAAGAGAGGCAAATGATAATGCTTTGTGAAGGTATGAACAGAGCTCCAAGTAGCAGCTTCTAGAATGTCTTTGGTTGGAACTCCTCTGAGAGAGGCTGCTGAGGTAGAGGCAGCCCAGGTGTAATGTGACCTGATTCCCTTGGGCACAGGTTTACCATGGTGCAAGTAGCAGAAACGAATGCAGTGGCTTATCCACTTAGAAATAGTCTGCTTTGATATAGCCTTCCCCTTTGAATCCTGAAGCAAATGCCACCAGTAGTTGCTCAGACTTTCTTAGAGATTTGGTCCTGTTTAAGTAGAATCTTAGTTGTCTGTGTACGTCCAATGAATGCAGAATCCGCTCCCCCTTGTTCTGCGGATTTGGGTAAAATGTTGGCAGGTGAATAGTTAAGAGCCACACTGGGTACCACCTTAGGCATAAAGGAAGGATTGGTCCTGAGGGACACCCTGTCTGGGTAAAATGTAATAAAAGGCTCCACAGCCATGAGAGCCTGTAGTTCTGAAACCCTTCTTGCTGAAGTGATTGCAAAAAGGAAAGCTGTTTTCCAAGATACAAATTTTATATCCGCAGTAGCTGCTGGTTCAAAAGGAAGCAGGGTGAGTTTTTCCAGCCCAAAATTGAGGTCCCATGCAGGAGTTTGTGATCTTCTGGGAGGCCTTAAATTTTTGGCCCCTCTAAGATACTGTTTTAGCAGAGGATGAGAAAAGATAGGAGGCTCTGTGTTGTAATGAGCCGAGATGGCAGAGGCATGGATTTTTATTGAAGAAAAAGATAGGCCCTTGTCAAGCATCTCAGTCAAGTATTGTAAAATCTGAGGGATATTTGGTTTTGCTGTGTCCGTTCCTTGTGCTTGGTTCCAAGCACAGAATCTCCTATTTATCAGCATAAGATTTTCTAGTACTAGGCCTTCTGGCTTCCAAAATGACATCCATCACAGATTTTACTGAGAGGTGGTGTTTGAATAATTAAATGATCAACCATGCTGCAAGGTTCAGAGTTTGGAGCGGAGTGTGCAGAATTTGATTGTTCTGCTGAGACAGTAGATGAGGTATTTGAGGTAAGTACGAAGGAGGGAATTGAGTCATATTCCTTAGAATTGGGTACCAGTACTGGCGAGGCCAGTCCGGAGCAATTAGGATCATTTTGTTTTTTTCTTGTCTGACCTGTAGTAAGACATTGGAGAGAAGAGGCAGAGGGGGAAAGGCATAGACTGATAGGTTTTTCCAACTGAAGGATAGGGCATCCACTTTCCATGCTTGTCTGTGATAAGTCCTTGTGCAGAAGTTGTCTAGTTGATAATTTTGGGGAGGCAAATAGATCTGTGTCTGGGCTTACCCCATTTCTGTGTTACCATGGTGAAGATTTGTGGATCCAGTTTCCATTCGTGCGGGTCCATAAGATTTCTGCTTAGGTCGCCTGCCAGAGTATTTTGTTTTCCTGGCAGGAATTGAGCTTGAAGATGTACTTGGTAAGTCAAGCCTGTGTTCCCCAATGCCATGGCTAGTCTGCAAAGGGGGTAGGAATGTGTACCCCCCTGCTTGTTTATGTACCACATAACCGTGGTGTTGTCAGTCTTTATCAGTAGTTGTCCTGGATGAAGCAAGTCCTTGAAGGCTGTCAGAGCATTCTGAACAGCTAGCATCTCTTTCTGGTTGATATGCAGATGCATTTGTTTTGGGCTCCATAGGCCCTGAATGCATCTCCCTGCCAGGTGGGCCCTCCAAGCATAGTCTGATGCCTCTGTAGTTAGGGTTTGGGTGGCAGGGGGGTAGAGTGAATGACAGTCCCTTGTTTTGGTGACATGCCTCTGCCCACCAAGGAAACTCCTGTTGTAGGCAGAGGATGAGAGAAATCGTTTCCAGACTTTGACAATGTTGACTCCATAAACTTTTTAGGTACCATTAAAATTTCCTCATGCAGTCTTGCATATGGAATTAGTAGAATGCAGGATGCCATGAACCCCAAAGCCTGCAGAATTTGTCTTGCAGATAACTGGGTTTTTGTTGCCATCTGTTTGAAGTATGTTGTCAGTTGCCTTTGTCTGGCGTAAGGTAAGCCATCTGGGCAGTTGTATTCAAACTTGCACCCAGGAATGTAATTGTTTGAGAGGGTACCAATTGTCATTTCTTTTCGTTTATTGTGTACCCTAGGCATGTTAGAAGCCTTTTTACCAAACGCCAGATGTTGAAGAAGAATGTCCTTGTTCTCTGCTTGAATGAGACAGTCATCCAGGTAAGGATAAATTTGTATGCTTTTTTGTCTGCAAAATGCAATTACTGGTGCCAGGCACTTTGTAAAGACCCTAGGCGCAGTAGATAAGCCAAAGGGCAGTGCAGAGAATTGGTAATGCAAAAAACCTGCCTTGAAGCAGAGGTATCTAATGCACGATTCCCTTATTGGGATATACAGGTATGCCTCTTAAGTCTAGAGTCACTAACCAAGCGTTCCTGTCCAGCATAGGCAGTAGCTGTTGTAAAGTCAGCATTTTGAATTTTGGAATGTCCAGGAACGTGTTCAAAATCGATAAGTCCAGTATTGGATGCCAGGCATTGTCTTTTCTGAGTACCAGGAACAGTCTTGAATCAAAACCTTGTCCTTTTTCCTCTTCTGGTACTGGTTGATTAGCCCCCATATGCATGAGGGGCGTAACTTGTTTCTGAGCCTCTGCCCATTGATTTTGTGGCAGATCTGGCCAACCGTTTGGAATTGGCAAAATATGGAAATGAAATCTGTACCCCTGGGATACTATGTTTAATACTCACTTGTCCTGGGTAATTAACTGCCAATTTTGAGCATGAAGTGCTAATTTTCCCTCCAAGGGGGCTGCCAAAAGATAACTGCTTGGTGAAGGTAGAGGGAAGTCATTGAGACTGCTTACTGTAGGGTTGTGCTTTGTTTCCTCCAGATTTGGAGGTGGAGGCACCCCATTGCTTTGAACCTGTAAGAAACCTGTGATTGGTATCTTCAGCCTTTTGAGCACTTGGATTTGCCTTTAGAGGGCCTGTTGGAGACAGGAAAGGACCAATTTTTAGTAGACCAGTGCCTACTGAACCTGGGTGGCTGCACTTGTAAGAAATCTTTTACAGTTTGCATAGATTTAGCTTTGTCTCCCATTTTCTTTAAAACCTCTTCTGCCTTATTACCAAACAGAGTATCATGCTGTAAAGGGGCATCCAACAATTTAGCTTTAACATGATCAGGCAGATTTAGCTCATTGAGCCAGGCATGCCTTCTAATCACAGATCCAGTAACTGCGGCCCTGCAAAAGGCCTCCAAGGAATCAAAACCGCATTGCAAAGTATGCTTTCCAACCTGTTCTGCATGCAATAATTCCTGTAATTCTTTGTTTTCCACACAATCAGAAGTGAACATAATTTTCTGTTTCAATAAGCCCATAACATGCTGTTGATATTTAAGCATATGAAACTGGCAGTTTAAGGCCCTAATTGCAAAGGTTGCAGATGTATAAACCTTCTTTCCCCCTCTATCCAGCGCCCTGGAATCTCTATCAGAGGGGGTAGGATTTTTGGCTATAGAGGCCTTTACACCTTTGGGACCCTGTGAGATCGTCTCAGCATCAGCAGCAGGATTTTTGAACAGAAATTTCTGGGAGTCAGGAACCCTGTAATATCTGTCTGGCTTACTAGGAGCCGGAGGTAGGGAATCCGGAGCCATGCTTGATTCCGACAACACATCATCAACAATGTCTAATACAGGAGGTATAGCCAAAGGCCTATGCTGAGGAAGAAGGAAATCCCTAAGCCTCTTTTTTGATTTAGAGAAATCCTGCCTCTCCCAATGAAAATGTTCCCTTAAAGTATGCAAGGTTTCTCCAAAAGAATAATCCTCAGGAGGAGATGCAGATGGGATGGATTCTTCTGCATCTGAATCCTCATAGGGTGGAATAGAAAATTCCTGATCAGAAGACGAATCGGAAGAAATGGAAAGCTGATCTGAAGATTCATAATCAGTGTCTTGCCTGGGCCTCTTGGTGGGGGGGGGGGTGTTGGGAACCCCTGATCAAGGTAATTAAGTCCTCAGCCATTTTGATCATCTGTTTTTTAGGCATAGGGGCCTGAGCGCGTGGCTCGTGCATCGGTTTTTTTAGACTTAGAAGATGTTTTTGAAGCTGGCGTCGGTTTTATATAAAAATGTTGAGGCCTGAAAACACCCTCAGAACCCGGGCCTGCTCAGTGTCTCTGGACCCATCCAAGGGAGAGAGATCCGCGGGTTCAATACTCTGAGAATCTCCCGGCATACCGGACTCCGCATGGGTCTCAGTAGAGGCCTGCGACTCAAAAGCAGCGGGTATCAGGGGCTGCGATAGCGCCTCACTGAGTACCGGCAACTGGTTTGAGAAGCTTAGTCGTCGGTTTTGGACCTCGACGGTCTGTCTTTTTCTTTGCGTTTTTTTGTGAACTCCGGTATTCAGATTGCTAACCGATGACATTTCAGGGTAATTAAATCTGGATCCAAAATATTTTGAAGCAAAAATATACTGACGCTTAATAGTGCGTTGGTTAAATCTAGCACAAAACCGACAGCAAGGCACATTATGATCTGGGCCTAGGCAAGGAATACAGTACAAATGAAAATCCTTATGAGGTATTTGCTTCCCACAAGTAATGCATTTATTAACTTTTACTGACATCAGTAAGGAGCAAGAAAAAGTTTTGCCAATGGGGTACTTGGCTTTAGCTGAAGACTTCGGTTCTGAAACTCGAATGCGAAAATTTCAGGAGTCAGCCGACCGGCACTTGCAAACTGCTTCTGCTTTGGGCATTGCGCGGCAAGAAAGACTGAATAAAATGGCATCGGCTGCATGTTTTATACCCCTGACGACCTGACGTCATGGAAGAGGAGACAGCAACCGACACAGGTCCCTAGACTTTGTTATTCAGGCAGACTGAGGGCAACCTGCCAGCAGATTACTCCAAATGTAGTGACTGCAACAGTGAAACACGAAGAACATATCTGTTTCTTCTGATTGCCAGGATTTACCCTTATCTACCTATGAGGATTCTGATGCAGAGGATTCCATTCCCTCTGATTTTTTCTTTGGTGAATCCTTGCATACTGTTAGGGAGCATTTCTGCTGGGAAAGCCAGGATTAATCTGACTCCAAAAAGAGGCTTAGGGAATTCTTTCTCCTCCCTCAACACAGGCCTAGGCCTTTAGCTATACCTCCTGTTCTGGACATTGTAGATGCCTTCTTGGAGTCTAGCCTGTCCCCAGACACTTTACCTCCATCTCCCAGAAAAACTGGCTGGTATTGCAGAGTAAAATATGCAGACGACACCTTTACACCAGTCTTTCTTGCTGCGCGGTGCCTGAAGCAGAAGCAGTTTGCAAGTTCCGGTCGGACGACTCCTGAAATTTTCATTTTCGAGTTTCAGAACCGAAAGCTAAGTACCCCGTTGGGGAAACTTTTTCTTGCTCCTTACCGATGTCAGTAAAAGTTAACAATTGTATTACTTGTGGGAAGCAAATACCTCATAAGGATTTTCATTTGTACTGTATTTCTTGCCTAGGCCCTGACCACGACGTACCTTGCTGTCGGTTTTGTGCTTTATTTAATCAGCACACATTTTTGCTTCTAAATATTTTGGTTTTCGGTTTAATTACCCAGAAATCACGTTGGTTAGCCATCTGACTTCCGGAATACCTAAAAAATGCAAAGAAAAAGACAGAGACAGGCCATCGAGGTCCAAAACTGCCGATGACGCTTTTCCTAAGCCACTCGTCAGTTTGCCGGTACTCAGTGAGGTGCTTTTGCAGCCCCTGATACCCGCTACTTCTGATTCGCAGGCCTCTACTGAGATCCATTCGGCGTCCGGTATGTCGCAAGATGCTTCACCTATGGAACCCGTGGAGGTCTCTACCTTGGATGGGTCTGGAGTCACTGTGCAGGCACCGGCTTCTGAGGGTGTATTCAGGCCTACAGATTTGTATATTAAACTGACACCACCTTCAATATTATACTCAAAATCTCGATCTATGTCTAAAAAACTGACGCCCAGGCCATATGTTCAGGCCCTATGCTTAAAAAACAAATGATCAAAATGGCTGAAGATTTAATTACTCTAATCAGGGATAGTCAACCCCCCCCCCTTCTAAGAGGCCTAGGGCTGAACTTGACTATGAATCTTCTGAACATTACTCTGTTTCTTCTGACTTTGCTAATGAACAGGATTTGTCCATATCTACTTATGAGGACTCTGATGCAGAGGATTCCATTCCTTCTGCTTCTCCCTTGAGGATTTTTCTTTTGGGAAACTTTACATACCTTAAGGGAGCATTTCCATTGAGAAAGTCAGGATTTTTCTGAATCCAAGAAGAGGCTTAGGGGTTTTCTTCTTCCTCAGCATAGGCCTTTGACTATACCTCCTGTACTAGACATTGTTGATGTGTTTTCAGAATCCAGTATGGCTCCTGATTCCCTGCCTTTGGCACCTTGTAAGTCAGACAGATACTACAAGGTTCCTGACTCCCACAAACTCCTTTTCAAAAATCCTGTTGCAGATCCTTAAACAATTTCTCAGGGGCCCAAGGGCATTAAGGCTTCTACTGCAAAAAGTCCTACCCCTTCTGATAGAGACTCCAGGGCGCTGGATAGATGGGGTAAAAATGTTTATACTTGTGCAACCTTGGCAATCAGGGCTTTAAACTGTCAATTCCATATGCTAAAATATCAACAGCATATCATGGCATTGCTTAAACAGAAAATTATGTTAATTTCTGACTGTGTGGAAAATAAGGATTTACAGGATTTATTGCATTCAGCTGAACAAGTTGGAAAACATACTTTGCAATGTGGTTTTGATTTTTTTGGAGGCCTCTTGCAGGGCTGCTGTTACTGGGTCTGTGCTTAGAAGGCATGCTTGGCTTAAGGAGCAATCTCTGCCTGATCATGTTAAAGCAAAATCTGGAAATAACAAGACACCTCCCTATGGTAAACAGTCTCAATGACTTCCCTTTAAAATTACCAAGTACTTACCTCTTAGCCGCTCCTTTGGGGGGAAAACTGGCTCTTCATGCAAAAAACTGGCAACTTATAACCCAGGACAAATGGGTTTTAAATAGTGTCCCAAGGATACAGATTTCATTTCCACACATTGCTAACTCCAAATGGATGGCCAGACCTGCCCCCAAATCAGTGGGCAGAGGCTCAGAAACAAGTACTTTCCCTCCTAAACATGGGGGCAATTCAGCTAGTACCAGAAGAGGAAAAGGGACAAGGTTTCTATTCCAGACTTTTCCTGGTACCCAGAAAAGACAAATCATGGCGTCCAATTCTGGACCTGTCTACTCTGAACACATTTCTGGGCATTCCAAAATTCAAGATGCTGACTCCTCAGTTGCTTCCTATGCTAGGCAAAGATGCCTGGTTGGCAACTCTAGATTTAAAAGAAGCTTACCTGCATATCCCAATCTGGAAATCTTGCAGAAGATACTTCCGCTTCAAAGCAGGCTACTTGCATTATCAGTTCTCTGCACTGCCCTTTGGCTTATCTACTGCGCCCAGGGTATTTACAAAACGCCTGGCTCCAGTAATTGCATTTTGCAGGCAAAGAAATATTCGAATATATCCATAGCTGGACGATTGTCTAATTCAGGCAGGAAGCAAGGTCATTCTTCTAAAACATTTGGCATTTGTAAAAAGGGTTCTAACTTGTCTAGGGTACACCATAAACGAAACGAAATCACAACTGGTACCATCTCAAAAAATTACATTCCTGGTTGCAAGCTTTAATACAACTGCTCAGATGGCTTTCCTTATGCCAGAAAAGCAACTTCATGTGGTGAATTACTTCCAACAGGTGGCCACAAAAACCCCGCTATTTGCAAGACAAATAATGCAAGCCTTGGGGTTCATGGCCTCCTGCATTCTTATTCCATATGCAAGACTGCATATGAGGAAACTTCAGTGGTACTTAAAACGTTTATGGGAGTCAGCATTGTCACAGCCTGGAAACAATGATTCCTATCATTCCTTGCCTGCAACTAGAGTTCCTATGGTGGGCAGAGGCCTGCCACCAAAACAAGGGACTGCCATTCACACCACCCCCTGCCACCCAAACCCTAACTACAGACGCATTAGACTATGCATGGGGGGGGGGCTCATCTGGCAGGGAAGTGCATTCAGGGCAAATGGAGCCCAAATCAAATGCACCTTTATATCAATCAAAAAGAAATGCTAGCTGTACAGAATGCACTGACAGCCTTCAAGGACTACCCTCCTCCAGGACAACTAATGGTAAAGACAGACAACACCACAGTTATGTGGTACATAAGCAGGGGGGGGTACACATTCCTACCCCCTCTGCAGACTAGCCATGGCATTGTGGAACACTGCTTTGAGCTATCAAGTACAACTACAAGCTCAATTCCTGCCAGGACAGCTGAATATTTTGGCAGACGAACTAAGCAGAAATCTCATGGACCCACATGAAAGGAAACTGGAGCCATGGATTTTCAACATGTTGACAGGCAAATGGGGGAGTCCAGACATACATCTTTTTGCCTCACCCCCAGAACTACCAGCTGGACAAATATTGCACAAGAACTCCTCACAAAAAAGCCTGGAAAGTGGATGCTCTGTCCTTCAGCTGGGAAAACCTGTCACTCTAGGCCTTTCCCTTTCTGCCTCTGCTCTCCAAAGTTCTACTAAAAGTCAAACAGGACAAACCAAAAATGATTCTTATTGCTCCAGACTGGCCTCGCCAACACTGGTACCCACTCCTACGCAGTCTGTCACAAATTTCTCCATGGCACCTGCCTTGGACACCTTTCTTACTGTCTTAGCAGGGCAACCAAATTCTGCACCCTCAGCTCCAAATATTGAATCTTGCAGCTTGGCTAATCACTTAAATTCCTCCTTAGCATCCCTCAGCAAACCTGTGATGGATGTCATTTTGGAGGCGAGAAGACCTAGTACTAGAAAATCTTATGCTGACAAATGGAAAAGATTCTGTGCCTGGAATCTATCTCTAGGGATAAGCACAGCAGTGCCCAATTTACCTCAGATTTTGCAATACTTAACTGAGATGCTTCACAAGGGTTTGTCTTTTTCTTCCATAAAAATCCATGCCTCAGCCATTTCAGCTCATTACAACACAGAACCCCCCCCCCCTTGCTCATCCTCTGCTAAAGCAGCATCTCAGAGGCGCCAAAAACTTGAGGCCACTCAGGAGAGCTCCAACCCCTGCCTGGGACCTTAACTTTGTATTGGAGAAACTCACTCTCCCTCCTTTCGAGCCAGCTGCTACTGCAGACTTAAAATTTCTTTCCTGGAAAACAGCCTTCCTTTTAGCAATCACTTCGGCTAGGAGGATTTCTGAATTACAGGCCCTTATGGCAGTGGAGCCTTTCATCATCTTTCATGCGGACAGGATGTCACTCAGAACCAACCCATCCTTCATGACCAAGGTGGTATCCAGTGTGGCTCTTAATCAGTCCATTCATTTGCCAACTTTCTTCACTGATTCACAGAACAAAGGGGAGCGAATTCTGCATTCATTGGATGTACACGGACAACTTAGATTTTACTTGGACAGGACTAAATCTCGAAGAAAATCTGAACAACTGCTGGTAGCATTTGCTGCAGAGGCAGAGGGAAAGGCTATTTCAAAGCAAACCATTTCCAAATGGATAAGCCATTGTATTCGTTTGTGCTGTAAGCACCATGGAAAACCTATCCCCCAGGGGATCAGATCCCATTCCACCAGGGCTGCCTCTAATTCTACAGCCTTTCTCAGAGGTGTTCCTACCAGGGATTTTCTAGAAGCTGCTACCTGGAGTTCAGTTCATACGTTCACCAAGCATGATCATTTATCAAGTTTCTCTAAATCCAGAGCTGGCTTTGCTACTGCTGTTTTGCAGGGACTTATAGCCGGTACTAATGCTGTATACATCAATCCTCCCAACCATAGCTTTGGGAATCTACCCAAATGTAATGACTACAACAGTGAAACACTAAGAACATGGTACAGTTGTGTACACTTACCATAAATGTAGATAGTATATTCACTGTTGCAGTCCTGGTTACTCTCCCTCCAGCCCCCTGTTGATGTTCATCGTGCATACAGCTGCAGTAATCACAGATGGGTTTTCTGCCGTCAGGCGGGTCCTCGGTCGGCCGAATTCCAAAGTCTAGGTCTGGCGTCGGTTGTTGTCACTTTCTTTCCTGACGTCAGTGCGACAGGGGTATATAAGGCACAGCCGACGCCATTTTCTTCCGTCTTATTTGCTGCGCGGTGCCCGAAGCAGAAGCAGTTCGCAAGTGCCGGTCGGCCAGCTCCTGAAATTACGAAAAATTGGAAACCGAAGTCTTCTTTAAAGCGAAGTACCCCGTTGGGGAAACTTTTCTTGCCTCAGACTGATGTCAGACAAAGTTAACAATTGTATTTCTTGTGGGAAGCAAATACCGCATAAGGATTTCCATTCCCTCTGCACACCTTGTTTAGGCCCAGACCACGACGTCTCGGGCTGTCGCTTTTGCGCTACTTTCAATAAACACACTATTAAGCGTCGGGCGGAGTTCGCCCAGCACTTTTTTGGTAAAGCCTTTGATTATAAAATGTCGTCTGAGACTCCGACTACCGTTTTGTCCAAAAAATGCAAGGACAAAGACTGACACGTGAGGTCCGCGGCCTCCACCAACACCACGCCAAAACCGGCTACACGTGGTCCGGTTCTCAGCGAGACGCCTACGCAGCCCCTGACTACCGACGACACTTCTTTGGCGGTGTCTTCTGTAACCGAGACCGCAGGTACCTCTGCCCATACCCAGACTACAACCACCGAAGCCACTGTGAGTGTTGAGCCTCCTAATGTGGACAGGTCCACTTCCACCCATGGTGTCTTTAGACCCTCATCTTCCTTTTCCATAAAGGCCTTTACTAAGTCCAAATCAGCCATGCATCCCAAGAGGCCTGTTGCACAGGGCCCATCTCCAGGCCCCATGCCTAAAAGCAGATGCTAAAATGGCTGAGGATTTAATTACTCTTATCAGGGGTTCCCAACCCCCTCCAGACAAGAGACCCAGAGTGGAGGAAGATTCTCCCTCTTCTGACCAGGGCTCCATTTTTTCAGAACATTCTGATGAAGAGGAACACTCGTATTCCCCTTTTGAGGATTCTAATGCAGAGCAGTCCATTCCTTCTGCATCTCCCCCAGAGGATTTTTCTTTTGGGGAAACCTTGCACACCTTGAGGGAACACTTCCATTGGGAAGGCCAAGACTTTTCTGATTCCAAGAAAAGACTTAGGGAATTTCTTTTGTTACCTCAGCACAGACCTCTGGCGATACCTCCAGTCTTGGACATACTTGATGATGTTTACTCGGAGGCTTGCCTTAATCCGGATTCCCTGCCTCCTGCCCCAGTCAAGCCTGATAGGTACTACAGAGTTCCTAACTCTCACCAATTTCTTTACAAAAGCCATAATGCTGACCCTGAAACCATTTCTCAAGGCCCCAAGGGAATGAAGGCCTCTACTGCTAAGAATCCACTACCTTCCGAAAGAGAGTCTAGATCCTTAGAAAGGTGGGGAAAAAGGTATATACCTCGGCCACCCTAGCCATGAGGGCCTTAAATTGTCAGTTCCATATGCTTAAATATCAGCAGTTTCTGTTATCACAATTAAGAAATAAAATGTCTCAACCTGAACAACCAGATTTGAAGGAGTTGCAGGATATGATGCATAGTGCAGAACAAGTGGGTAAACACACCTTACAATGTGGCTATGATGCCCTAGAGGCCTCAAGTAGAGCTGCTGTTACAGGATCAGTCATTCGTAGACATGCCTGACCTTAGGGAACAAACCTTGCCTGATCATGTTAAAGCTAAACTACTAGATGCTCCTTTACAAAAGGATGTACTATTTGGTACTAATGCTGAGGAGATACTACGGAAAATGGAAGAAAAAGCTAAATCTATGCAAACTGTCAAAGCTTTTCTACAGGTTCAACCACCACGTTTTAGCAGAAATTGGCCTTCAAAAAACTGGTCCTTTCCAGCCACGGACAAGCCCCAAAGAGGTAGATACAGGCGCACAAGGGGCAGAGGACAATCTCAAGGATCATATAGAGGCAGACAATGGCAAACTCCAGCACCAAGAAGTGGCGAAGACAGTGCACAACAATACAGGAAACAAACCCAATGACTTCTTCCTTTTCATGCCAAGCAAGTCTCAGTTGGCAGCACCCTTAGGAGGAAAGCTGGCATTATTTACAAGAAATTGGCATATTATCACAACAAATCAGCAGGAAAAAAAGGCAATGAGTGCACCATGAGCTGAAGTCAAAAGTAAAATAACAAGTAAATCCAAAAGGTCTTCTTTGTATTTAAAATCCTCGTTTATTACAAAAGATAAAACTGCAGGAGATAGCAAGTTGTAAGCGCTTTCGCGTTGTTACCCAACGCTTCATCAGACATAAAGAAAATGCTGAAACTTTCCTCTTATAAAGCATTAATTGTTATGATGTCATTAGTAATTGGAAGTTAAAATTTAAAGAAACAGACATACAAACATAAAATATAAAATATAAAATGCATTCTGAGTTAAAACATTGTCTAGAGCAGAGAATATATTTTACATAAATGTATGTGTAGACATTAATGCTTCAGTGGCCTTGAAGCTAAGAAAGGCTTAAGAGTGAGCCTCTCATTAAGCCCAAACTTATGGGCTTGTAATTTGACAATCCACTTGCCTTCCCTTTCTTCAATTCTGTTCCTTATGTTACCTAATCTCCCATCAGTATGCACCAATTCAAGAACCTGGAATTTGAATGTGTGATCGTCACCTAACTCCACAGTGTGTTTAGCTAGGGCGTTCAGAATGTTACGTTTGGATATGGCATAGATATGCTCTCTGATACGTTCTCTTAGGGATCTGGTTGTCATGCCCACATAGAACTTCCTGCATACTTGGCACTCAGCTAAGTAAACCAAGTTGATAGACCTACAGCTCGCATGGTGCTTAAACATGTAGTTCCTGTGTGTTTCCTGAAAAGTAAATACTCATGTTTTACTTCCTGAGGCTTTGAACTCAGACAATTTAGTAGTAAACATATCCCAGTATGATTTGAATGTATTCGAACTATCGGTTCTTAACAAGGGGCTAGGTTTCATTCCTTCACACAGTAATGATATCACTGACATCATAGTGGATGTCAAGATGTTTACAAGAACTTTAACTCTCAAACTGTTATATGGTAAGCAGGATCAGCAGTCTGCTAACAATCATACTTTATTCAGGAAGCCATCCACGTTTGTTCCACAGCAACATCCACTTTTGGATGCTTTTGAACAAGCTGTGGAAAATGACATATTTAAACTCTACAATGACAATAAAGTCAAATCTAACTTTGTCAATCTATCATATGATGAAAAACAAGCTTTGGACAATTTGAGATGTAATGAAGCTATCACCATTAGACAAGCAGATAAAGGTGGTGCTATCGTTATTATGGATAGTTCTATATATTATGAGAAAATGAATGCTATGTTGTCTGACTGTGAGACTTATTTACCTTTACCTAGGTACAGTTTGAATAATCTTAAGAATGTTCATGCTATGTTGTATGATTTGATGTTAACCAATATAGTTGATAATGATTTATATTCATATTTATTAGTTGATAAACCTCTGATACCATCCTTTAGGGGCCTACCCAAAATACACAAGAACGCTACAGATCCACCATTACGTCCAATAGTTTCTAGTCGAGGCTGGCTCACAGAGCCCCTCTCGATATATCTTGACAAGATATTGAAACCCATTGTCTTAGAAGTTAAGCACATTCTGAAAGATACCACTAACTTCTTGGAGAATCTAGCAGATTTTGATCAATCTTTTTCTCCTTATGACAAGTGTATACTAGTAACCTTAGATGTTAAATCTTTGTTTACTTCAATTCCTAATGACATTGGCTTGGAGTACATTAGAGCTATTCTTACACATAACAAACTCACACCTCTTATGGTGGACAGATGTGTGTCTTTGCTTGAGATCATTCTCAAGAATAATGTATTATGTTATGGGAATACCTACCATCTACAAGTCAAAGGTGTAGCGATGGGCACTCCTTGTGCCAACGCTTACGCTAATTTAGTCTTGGCACATTGGGAACAGTTGTTTGTGTTTAACGAAAATTCTGAATTTGTCAAGTCATTGATATTCTACAACAGGTTTGTAGATGATGTGTTCTTTCTTTGGGAGGAACAGTTGAGCACCTTTTGATTTCATCAGCTATCTCAATGCCACAACTGATTTCTTGAGTTTTGACTATACTTACTCCAGTGACCGCATTGACTTCCTAGATGTGAGTGTCTCTAGGAACAATTATGGTTTTGAAACTGAACTTTTCAGGAAGAGTTGCTGGAGGAACAACTTACTACATAGAGAAAGCATGCATCCCCAACACATCTACAAAAATATAAGAATCAAGCCTTGAGGGCTTCCAAACTGACTTCTACACAGATAGCATACCAACAACAGAAAACAGATTTAGCCAACCAATTTATATCTAGGGGCTACAACAAGAACTCTGTACATGAAGCCATCTCTGAGTGTGACACTAAGAGAGGCAATGATGCTGCACCCATCATCAAAAGACACAAATCCCAGTGTTCAAATTTCACACGAACAGAAAGGCCGAATCCCAATAGGATTCTAATTCCCTACACTAACAAGAACAAACACATTTTGAAGATTTTCAATAAACATTGGAATCTTCTTATGATAGATGATGATATCAGGTCCTTAGTTGATAGCACACCTCGAGTAGCCTATAGAAACATGCTTTCGTTAAATAGGCTACTCTGTTATGATAAACCTCATGTCACTGAGCCGCACTACGGCACAATGTGGTACTTTTGCTTGCTCATCTTGCAACCAGTGCAAATATGTTGCCAATACTAATAACTACACACATCCTGAAACACACAGGAACTACATGTTTAAGCACCATGCGAGCTGTAGGTCTATCAACTTGGTTTACTTAGCTGAGTGCCAAGTATGCAGGAAGTTCTATGTGGGCATGACAACCAGATCCCTAAGAGAACGTATCAGAGAGCATATCTATGCCATATCCAAACGTAACATTCTGAACGCCCTAGCTAAACACACTGTGGAGTTAGGTGACGATCACACATTCAAATTCCAGGTTCTTGAATTGGTGCATACTGATGGGAGATTAGGTAACATAAGGAACAGAATTGAAGAAAGGGAAGGCAAGTGGATTGTCAAATTACAAGCCCATAAGTTTGGGCTTAATGAGAGGCTCACTCTTAAGCCTTTCTTAGCTTCAAGGCCACTGAAGCATTAATGTCTACACATACATTTATGTAAAATATATTCTCTGCTCTAGACAATGTTTTAACTCAGAATGCATTTTATATTTTATATTTTATGTTTGTATGTCTGTTTCTTTAAATTTTAACTTCCAATTACTAATGACATCATAACAATTAATGCTTTATAAGAGGAAAGTTTCAGCATTTTCTTTGTCTGATGAAGCGTTGGGTAACAACGCGAAAGCGCTTACAACTTGCTATCTCCTGCAGTTTTATCTTTTGTAATAAACGAGGATTTTAAATACAAAGAAGACCTTTTGGATTTACTTGTTATTTTACTTTTGACTTCAGCTCATGGTGCACTCATTGCCTTTTTTTCCTGCTGATTTGTTGTTTCTGAGGAGAGTGCTTTACCTGGCAGTGTGTTTCCTTTTTGTTTTATATTATCACAACAGACAAATGGATCCTGGACATTATAAACAGAGGCTACAAATTTCATTTTCACACTCTTCCAAAAATGAGAGGCATGCCGAACCTGCCACACAATCAAAGGGCAGAGGCTCAAATACAAATTTCAAAGCTCATGGACATGAAAGCTATTCAAGAGGTACCTACTCACTAACAAGGCCAAGGTTTTTATTCCAGACTATTTCTGGTACCAAGGAAAGGAACCGACTGGAGACCCATTTTGGACTTATCCATCCTAAACACATTTCTACTCGTACCAAAATTCAAGATGCTCACATTACAGCAGCTTCTTCCCATGCTGGGCAAGGAGTTTTGGCTGGTAACATTGGACCTCAAGGAGGCATACCTGCATGTCCCAATCAGACAAAGCTGCAGAAGATGCCTCAGATTTCTTGCAGGTTCAATCCACTATCAATTCTCTGCATTGCCCTTTGGCTTATCTACTGCGCCCAGAGTATTCACGAAATGCCTGGCATCAGTAATTGCCTACTGCAGACTTCAAGGGATACAAATTTACCCTTATTTGGACTGCCTGATCCAAGCGGACAGCAAGCACATACTTCTGGAACATCTGGCTTATGTAACACGGTTATTGAATTCTCTGGGATACACAGTCAACAAAGAGAAATCCAGGCTAACACCATCTCAGAAAATAACTTTCCTGGGTGCCAACTTGGACACAAACACCCAGATGGCCTATCTTACGCCAGAAAAACAGGGGCAACTAACTCAGTACTTCAAAATACTAGCAAATTGTACCAGGCTCACTGCAAGGAAAATCCTGCATGCTCTGGGCTTCATGGCATCTTGCGTTCTTTTAATCCCATGTGCAAAGTTGCATATGAGGAAACTTCAATGGTACCTAAAAAACCTATGGTCTCAACACAGCCACGTTTTGGAAACAATAATACCAATAATCCCATGTTTGCAAAAGGAATTTCTATGGTGGGCCCAAGCATGCCAAACAAACACAGGTCTTCCATTCTGCAAGCCTCAAGCAAATCAAGTCATCACAACAGACGCCTCAGACTACGCCTGGGGGGCGCACATGACAGACAGGTGCATTCAGGGCAAATGGTCCCAAAAGGAAAAGCACCTTCACATCAATCAAAAAGAAATGCTAGCAGTGATAAATGCAATTACAGCTTTCAAGGACCTCCTGCATCCAGGGCAATTATTGATAAGAACAGACAACACCACAGTAATGTTGTACATAAACAAACAAGGAGGAACACATTCATATACCCCCTGTGCAGGCTAGCCATGTCACTTTGGAACTTAGCTCTGGAATGGCAAATCTAACTTCAAGCACAGTACTTGCCAGGTTTGGAAAACACGCTGGCAGACAATCTAAGCAGAAATATGACAGACCCACACGAATGGAAGTTGCATCCTCAAGTGTTTACAAAGATAATCCAAGCGTGGGGAAGGCCACACATAGATCTCTCCGCCTCCCACAGGAATCATCAATTGGAAAAGTTCTGTTCAAGGACCTTTCATCCAAAGGCCTGGAGAGTGGACGTCCTTTCTTTCAGTTGGGCAGCATGGACAGTTTACGCTTTCCCACCTTTGCCTCTTCTGCCCAAGGTGCTCTTGAAAGCAAGAGCTGACAGACCGAAGATGATACTGATTGCTCCAGACTGGCCAAGACAACACTGGTACCCACTCCTGAGGAGCCTAACGCATACTCCTCCCTGGACCCTACCTCTAATGCCTCTTCTACTGACTCAGCACAGCTACAAAACTCTTCACAGTCAGCTGAAAACACTCAATCTCGCTGCATGGAAAATTCCTTAACACCACAACAGACCCTACTCTCCAAAGAGGTGCAGGATGTCATTTTGGAGGCCAGAAGGCCATCTACTAGAAAGGCTTACTCCATAAAATGGAAACGGTTTTGCTTGGAATGAGAAAAAAGGCCAGGATCCTAGAAAACTGAATTTGCCTCAGATATTACAGTATCTAGCTGAGCTGTTGAACAGTGGACTTTCATTTTCCTCCATCAAAATTCATGCCTCAGCCATTTCTGCAGAATTCAACACTGATCCACCCTTATTCTCTCACCCACTCTTAAGACAGTTCCTCAGAGGGGCTAAGAATATTAGACCTCCAAGGAAACAACCAATACCAGCCTGGGATCTTAATTACATTCTAGAAAAATTAACATTGCCTCCCTTTGAACCAGCTGCCTCAACAGGTTTGCAATATTTGTCCTGGAAAACAGCTTTCCTTCTGGCCATTACCTCAGCTCGTAGGGTTTTGGAACTACAAGCCCTCATGGCTGTGCAGCCCTTTCTCATCTTCCATCAGGACAGGGTTTCCCTACGAACCAACCTGCCATTTATGCCTAAGGTAGTATCCAGGGTAGCTTTAAATCAGGCCATACACTTACCTACCTTTTACCCCAATCCTCAAAACAGAGGAAAGGCTGCTACACTCCTTAGACATCCATAGACAGCTACGTTATTATTTTTCAGGAAATCAGAACAACTTTTTGTGTCCTATGCTGTAGGAGCTCAAGGGAAGCCAATTTCCAAACAGACAATTTCAAAATGGATAGGCCACTGCATACGGTTTTGTTACTCCTTTCATGGAAAATCTATTCCTACAGGCATCAGATCCCACTCCACAAAGGCCACAGCTACCTCTACAGCCTTCCTCAGAGGAGTCCCTACCAAAGATATTTTGGAGGCAGCCACTTGGAGTTCTGTGCATACCTTCACAAAACACTACCACCTGCCTTTATACTCCAAAACTAGAGCAGGCTTTGCCACTGCTGTGTTGCAGGGCATTCTGGCTCCTCCCAGTTCCACCTAGTGCCTACCACCCTGTGCGTAGCTTTGGGATTCTACCCATCTGTGATTACTGCAGCTGTATGCACGATGAACATAGTACAGTTTTGTACCTACCATAAATGTAGATGTTCGAGTGCTAATACAGCTGCAGTACAGGTTTCCCTCCCTCCTTCCCCTCTTGGTAAAGGCCTAGTGGCTAACACCTCTTCATACAACCTGATTGGGTTATCCTTCTATGGTATATTTGCTTGCAACTACTGATTTTTGATTATATTGCATTGCATGAATATATATATAATTTATGTATTGCATTCCTTCTGGGGGCACCTGACATCTGGGGCAAGAAAGACTGAAGAAAATGGCGTCTGCTGTGTCTTATATACCCCTGTCGCACTGACGTCAGGAAAGAAAGCGACAACAACCGACGCCGGACCTAGACTTTGGAATTCGGCCGACCGAGGACCTGCCTGACGGCGGAAAACCCATCTTGATTACTGCAGCTGTATTAGCACTCAAACATCTACATTTATGGTAGGTACAAAACTGTACTTTTCTCTTAACTATGCCTCTACTTTCTTTTACTACACTTAAAAGCCTAGTTGATGTATTTGCTTTTGTTTGGAGGTATATTTTTGTGTTTTAAATTATTTATAGATACTTTGGTCCCCATTTGGGGGGCACCTGACATCTGGGGCAAGAAAAACTGATGTAATGGTGTTTGCTGCATGTTTTATTCCCCTGACAACCTGACGTCATGGAAGAAGTGACAGCAACCGATGCAGGACCCAAGACTTTGTTAATAAGGCCGACTGAGGGCAACCTGCCAGCAGATTACCCAAATGTAATGACTGCAACAGTGAATACTCTGTCATCTACATTTATGGTAAGTGTACACAACTGTACTTTCTAAGGATATGTATACAAAATCCATCTCTCCTCATTTCTTGAATTTACCTACACTTTATCATACTTTTCCACTTTGAATTATAACCTTGTGATCTGATGTTGTAAATCTTTATTCATTCCTTACTGTTAGGACTTCTGTCCCATCCTCCGATTACTCGTGCCAACCAAAAACTCTCAGCTAAGACCTACCCACAATGCCCCTCTCTTAGTCTCTTCAGATCTCATTTGCCACGTTTCTTGTCAGATGTGCCAAGCTGTCTCTAAGCTTAAGTGTTAGCTTTTTTGTGTTTTTACAACTCTCTAGTGTTTCGTAAGACAGTTTTTTTTGTCATCTAAAGTTATTTCCTATCTTTGTTTTTTGCTGACTAAGCCCTACCCACTCCCTTGGTAGTTCTTTCGTATGGTCATTGGTACTACTCCCGCTCTCCCTGCCTTAGTAGGCCCTTCTCTTACCTTTTGGTATTTCTTCGTACCATTGTTGGTACTCTTTCCTGTTATCTGTACAAAAAAAAAAAAAAAAGTGCTTTTACATCTTGCTATATAGTTTATTGTGTGGCTGTACTGTGTATTATGGCGGATAAGGCCAAGCTTGGTTTCAAACAATGTGATGAGTGTGGGCGTAAGTTGCCCAATTCTGATGGTCACGCCTGGTGTGTTTACTGTTTGGGTGTTGACCACCTTAATGTGTCTTGCAACATTTGTTCTAGCTTCGTCAACCGTACGTTGGCTGAACGTAAGAACAAACTTATCCTTAATGGTATGCTAAAATCACCCTTTGTGGAGGCTCTTTCTGGGACCGAGGCCTCACCATCTCCTAAGCATAAAGATGTTAAAAGACATAAGTAGCGGAGTGTTACAGTTCCATCATCCCCATCTTCCTTGGAACAGAGTCGACACTGGGCTTCTCCCGTGCTGTTGGCGCAGGCTACTTCGGCACTAGCGTCCCGGTCTTCTTTTTCACTGTCGCCTTTGATTTTGACTTGCTCCTTCCACTGTACCGACCTTGGCCACCATCCCCCGCAGTGCTAACTTTGTGACACAGGCCACGACTACCGTACCTGCATTGGCATTTTCCCTGGCCACAGTGCCGATGTCTTACACAGCTCCTCTGGTAATGACTCCTTTAGTTCCAAAGATAAAGCACCTTCCCAGAACTAGGTATTCTCCTCCTTGTGACAGCAATTTTAGTCCATTTCTTGAGAGACCATACTCCCCATCGGCAGCGTCCTTCAGATTCACCAGGAGTCTTTCTGAACAGGCTGTAGTGAGGGTTGTGGACCAACTTCTGGCAGCTAGAGTATTAACCACCCAGACCAGGTCTTCCCTCCCCTTGGAGCGGAATCTTTCATGGCGTATTCTCTAATCTATCCTCCTCCGACCCCCACTTTTGGTTTCAGAGACTTCAGTACCGATGGCCATCTTGGTACGTACTGTGTCTGCGCCGACAGTAGAGGCTTCCCTGTTGGCACCAATTACTCTTGGCGCCATGCCCCCTTTGGAACTGGGGCACTCTCGGAGCGATGATTGGTCTGTCAGCACTGTGGCACCTAGTTTGGTGCCAATTTTTTTTTTTTTGTGGCGTCATCTACGGCTTACCCGGCAGCTGCCCATCCTCTTGGAGCTCTTCACCTGGAGGCGGTCACAGTTGAAACACCCTCTTACTCCGGAACCTCGAGCGCAGGAGCTGCAAGACCTGCCTTTCAAGGGAGCCTTTTCTCCGGAGTCGTCCTCAGAAGAACCCACTGGGGATACACCCCGGAAGAAACTTTGCAAGAGGAAGCATCTTGATTCCCCTGAGGAATCCATCATTGAAGACACCGATTGCGATGAGGGAGAAGGGTCCCCACTGTTTCCCCGGAAGACGTATCATTTGAAGACATTCTCGAGATCCTCAAGCAGAGGGGAGACTGGAAGCTCTCCATCCATTCGCAGGAATCTATTCTCGCAGGCTTTCCATGCTCGGCCATATACTTCCTGGGTGACCCCACCTGCAGATGAGCTCATCCGACTTATTGTGCAGCGTAACTGGAAGGCCCCGGACAACATAGAACCTGTCCCCCAGAGGCCAGATAAAATTTTGTCCACCCCGGAAGATCAGCCCACTTGGTCCAAACAAATAGTAGTCTATTCCATGGTTGTGGTGGTGGCCACCAAGAGGGAACTGGCGGAAGATAGTTCCACTGTTCATCCCCTAAACAGTAACTCTTGGGCTGTGGACAGACTGGGGAAGCGGACCTATGCTTCAGTGAACTTTGCCATCCTCGCTGAATTACCTGGCACACTTTACTTGCCTCCAAAAAGACTTAATTTCAGAAATTTTTGCCTCTTTGGCAGAGGTACTGCCTGAGGAGGTGCGTGACACTGTTGCCTCTCAGCTAGCTACCTTGGAATCCATCTCGAACTCCTCGATGCACTTGATTTCTCACTACCGAGGTGGCAGCTCGAGCAGTTACATCGGGCATCATTACGAAACAGCATGCTTGGATGCGTTTGTGTGACTTCGCGGACCCCTTTAAAACTTCCTTTGTCAACGCGCCTGTTGACAAATCTTCCCTTTTTGGCCTCAAAGTAAGAGACACTTTCACGTAGTGAGAAGGATGGAAAGACCTTGTCTGCTGTGGGCATACATTTTTCCACCCCCTAGAGGTCCTACTCCAGGAATTGGAGGGAGGAAATTTGTAGTTCAAGAAGTCCCAAGGATCTTTTCGTGACACTCGTGATGAGCAGTCCCCCTGGGGGCAGAGGGGGCAACTCATCTGGAAGAACCCCCTTTCGGGGAAGAGGGGGGTCCACGTAACCAGGAAGCTAGAGATTTCTTTTCTGGCAGACTCTTCCAGCACTCCTGAACAGCGGCCTGATTGCTTTCCTCTGGAAGCAGTCGGGTGTCTATTTTCCCCTGCATCTACAGGCCTGGCAACTCATAACGGATGCGTGGGTGCAGAGGATAATATCCAGAGGCTATCATATCCCTTTTGACCTCACTCCCAGACCCGTAAAATTAATCCCTGATATCCCACCTGGTCAGAGGGAGATTGCAGCCTTAGAAATCAAAAAGCTATTAGAGTCATCCAACCAGTCCCACCAGACCAAAGAGGATACGGCTTTTACTCGAGGTTCTTTTTAGTGCCAAAAAAGACAGGGGACTGGAGTCCAGTCCTGGATCTCAGTTTATTAAACAAATTCATCAATCCTCAAATTCCGGATGGCCACGGTACAGTCCATTCTTCCCTTTCTGGGGATGGACAACTAGATGCGCTCCATAGACCTCCAGGATGCGTATTACCACATGAAGATGGACAAATGCTCCCGGTGATTTCTCCGCTTCCGGCTGGGAGCCAATTATCAGTTCAGGGTACTGCCCTTTGTTCTCTTGACAGCCTCCAGAGTGTTCAAATGCATGGCAGTTGTAGTAGCTTATCTCAGAGTACAAGGATTCCAGGTGTTTCCATATCTAGACAATTGGCTCCTTACTGTCACGGCCAGGAATCTTCTCATTCTGTCTCTCTTGCACTCAAGGCCTTGCTCTTCGCCTAGGTATCATGAGCAACCTGGAGAAATCGCACGTCTTCAACAAGAACACTGGAATTCATTGGAGTGATCTTCTACACAATGTCCTGTCAAGCTTCCCAGCTTCCTCACTGGCTTTCAAAAATAAGAAACCAGATTCAAGCCCTCCTCTCGCAGACATTTGTAGCAGCATGCCTTGTACTACTATTGGGCTCTGGCAGCAACCATTACCTTGGTACCACTGGCGAGGTTGCATATGAGATTATTACATTGACTCCTTTCATCACAGTTGTTGATTTTCACTCACCCACTCGACCATATGATACACCTTACAAATCTTTGCAAGAAACAAATGCTTTGGTGGTTGAAGCCAGAATCAAATCTTTGGTGTCAACCGTTTTGTCCCCCCCCAGCCCAGGGCCATGGTGACCACAGATGCTTCCCTGTTAGGGTGGGGGGGGGCATTTCCAGTGAAAGACGGTCCAAGGTACCTGGTCCCCTATGGAGGCCAATTTGCACATAAATGCCCTGGAATTGAGGGCAGTTCTCTTGGCGTTGCAAGCATTCCACACATTCCTTTCTTCTGGGACCATTGCAATTCAGTTGGACAAATTGTTAAGTCGTCTAGTACATCAACAACAAGGCGGAACCAGGTCTTATCCCCTGTGTTGGGAAGCCATGAGAATTTGGCATTGGGCAATGGCTTCCAACCACTTTCTCATAGCAACGCACATTTCCAAGAGTTCCAATTTTATTGCGGACAGTCTGAGCAGGAACATTCTGATGCCTCACGAATGGTCCCTCAATCTTATAATAGCGGATCAGATCTTCCGCCATTAGGGCAGGCCTTGCTGCGACCTGTTTTTGCTTGTCCCATAAACAACAAATGCAGAAGCTATTGTGCCCTGATCCTTCCCTCAGGAGTCACCAAGGGATGCTCTGACACACTATTAGCCCCCAGGTCTACTGTATGCCTTTCCCCCATTCCCCTCATCCTGAAATTCCGTCAGAAAGCTCAAAGGTTGAGAAGCAGAGTGGTCCTCATTGTCACTTATTGGCCCCATCAAGTCTAGTTCCCCTTCCTATGGCCTCACCTGATTCCATGGGTCCTGGATCAATCCCAAGGTCTGCTGTCTCATCCTCCGGGACTGATTCACCCCAATCTCCACAGCCTCAAGCTCACTGCTTGGTTTCTCCACTTCCGATGATTGCCATGCTACCTGATATTTCATCCTCTGTTCACGAGATCCTTCTGGCTTCGCACAAATCTTCCACCAGAAAAATTTATTCCAGTAAGTGGACTAGGTTCTCTAGATTGGCCAACGAACATAACATAGACCCCTTTTCCATGCTTATTCAGAAGATCCTACAATACCTCATTACCCTGTTGCACGCAGGAGCTTCAGCATTGACAATTACAGTGCATTTAGCAGTTATTGCAAAGTTTCAGAATGGAATTGACAATTCATCTGTTATGTCATACCAACTGTGCAAAAATTTAATGAAAGGAGTATTACATATTAAACCTTCTGTCAAGCCTCCTGTAGAGCAATGGGACTTGACTTTGGTGCTTCAATCGTTAAGTCCTCCCTTCGAGCCTTCTAATTCCTGTGATATAAAATTTTTGTCTTGGAAAAACTCTACTTTTGGTAGCCCTTACCTCAGCGAGAAGAGTATCTGAGTTGCAGGCCTTGAGTGTCAAGAGACCTTACTTGATTTTTCATAGGGAAAGAGTGTCCCTAAGTACTGACCCCTCTTTTTTGCCCAAAGTCATTTCTGTTTTTCCATGAATCAATCTATTGACGTACCAGTTTTCTTTCATCACCATTCAAATAGAAGGGAATACCTTCCGCATACCTTTGATGTTCTTAGGCAACTTTGTTTCTACTTGGACAAAACTAAATCTTTCAGAAGAATGGATCAAGTGTTTGTGGCCTTTGCAGTACCCAGAATGGGGTAAGCCTGTTCCCAAAATGACTGTCTTCTTGGCTCAGAAACACCATTACTTTCATCTACCATCAAAACAAAGCATCATTACCTTCCAAAATAAAGGCTCACTCTACTAGATCGATGGCTACTTCAGTGGCTTTTCATTCCAGAGCCTCTATGGATATCATCAGCATAGCAGCCACTTGGGCAAGACCCTCATACCTTTATTACTCATTACAAATTGGATGTGGCCTCCAGGGTATGAGCATCTTTTGGTTTTATGGTGCTCAGGAATGTCCTTCCTTAGGGCCACCTAGGACTCGGGTAGCTAGGGACTCTGTCCTAACAGTAAGGAATGAATAAAGATTTACAACATCAGGTAAAGAAGTTGTCTTGCTATAATGTTCCATCTGTGTTGTAGATCTTTATTCATTCATTACTTCCCGCCCTCCTCCCCCCTGCCTGGACTCCTGGGGGACTTTAGGATTTCCTTATTAGTTAAGGTATCTACTCAGTGTCTCCTACTATCACCATTATTACTTGTATACTATAATGGCAGGCAAACTCTATCTGAAGAGACTATGAGAGGGACATTGTGGGTAGGTCTTAGCTGAGAGTTTTTGGCTGATGTGCGCTTGGTAACGGCTGTCTGTTTCGAGGGTGGAACCGAAGTCCTAATAGTAATGAATGAATAAAGATCTACAACACAGATGGAACATTATGCTAAGACATAACTTCTTTTTATGTATGTGAGCTTTAACTGTGCATCTCTAAAATATCCCTTCATATCAGGTAATCCTAAACTACCTCGCTCTGTTGGAAAAATCAACAATATCCAGTTAGCTTTTGCCCTCTTCCCCTCCCAGATGAATTCCTTCAGCTCTGTATTGATAATTGTCCACAACTGCTCTGGTTGGATGATAAACGTATGCCTGACCTCTCTATAAAACTTAAGGGAGACTTGAAATGTTTTCAGTTTCTCAGCTTTTGTATTGCCTTTTTTAGTCTCTTCCCATGCATCCTTAGCTGCCATGAAAGAAGTGTTTTTAATCTACACAACTAAATACTTCGTCTTACCATGTTTCCATAAATAGGACTATTGCTGAACCAATTGGTTTGTGGATACATAATCAACTGCTATAGCCTTTATGTTATCTTTGTTCATTTTATGTCCTGAAAAGACTTGAAACTCTCTCAACATGTTCCACAATACTGAGATTTCCTTTTCTGGATTATATCAGGTACAAAATATGTGCAAATGAAGCCAACTTTTCTTGATTACCATAGCAATTATATCCTTGAATTTCTCAGTTCCTTATTTTCTTTGCCAGTAGTTCTAAATATGAAGTAAATAAAGGGGAAAAGTGGACAACCCTGCCTGATTCCTCAGTTCGAACACAACTTTTGAGAGAACCCTCTCACTTTAATTATTGCCTCTGATCCTTCATTTTCTTATTCACCTTATTGTATCAGGGAGTGCAAATGCTCCCATTGCCCTACTCATAAAATCCCAGCTTACTCTGTGGAATGCCTTCTCTGCATCAAGAACTACCGTCAGCAGCTGTATTTTTTACATTCTGATTTCTACTGGGTAATCATTGTTCTGTTAATTTTGTGAGATGTTTGCCTGTCCTCCACAAAACCATATCAATCTGTATTTATTTGGCAACACATTTGCTATTCTTTTAGCGACTATATAATGGTTTAAAATTGAAATGGGTCTCTATGAAACTGGGTCTGATGGGTCTTCACCATCTTTAGGTCATACAGCCACCACAGCTTTCTTCCAAGATGTTGCTCCCTCTCATCCTTTGAAAATACTGTTAAACAAAATTCTGCAGATTATTATCTCTTTCTTCCCCTCCTTAACTCCCAGAGTTCCACTGGAGTGGTATCTGTTCTTGGAGACTTTCCTACAGATTGATTTATATATCACCATTTTTATCTCATCTCCTATCTTAACTGTTCATTGTTGAGCCTCATCTGCCTCCAATTTTGGCATAAATATCTTTCATAAATATTTCCTTTTGTATTTTTTTCTTGATTTCCACAGTTCTCTGCTTTATTCAAATTTTCCTAACATTTCTGAAATATCTGTAATACCTCTACATGATCTCTACTTATTTTTTTTTGTGTAGTCCCCCTAATTTTGGTGACAACCCTTTCTACTTTTTGTTGCCCAAATTGTTTTGCTAAATGTTTTTGTGCTGTGGAGCTATCAAAACATAGTTGCTTAAGAGCAGTCTTCCTAAAGCCATGCATATTATTCAAATGCTCCCTTATTTTCACTTTAGCTCTGCAGTTGCTCCTCTTCTTCATAGGTTCATAGGTTCATACTAGGCTATCTGCCCAAGGGCATTTATAAGCCTAGCCCATAGTTATGTGGCTTTCGCCACCCCTTTAGTTTGAATAAAAACTATGCCTATCATTTTGCTGTGCCTCTGTCAAGCAGTGACACTGAAGTAATCCCTGGGGTATATCTGCAATCTCCCATCCATTGATCAAGATTCCTCTTGAACAAGGCCAGAGGGTGCTCTGCCTCACATGTACCGGGATTTTGTTCCACAGCATAGGGAGTCTCTGGGTGATGAATCTGTCCCTCCAGCACGTTCTATTTATAACCGTGTCAAGGTTTAAGTCTCCGCCCTTGTGGTTCTGAGGGATCTAGATTTTTGAGGTGAAGCATATTCAACAAATCAGGGTTTGACATGGCCTTATATGTCAGGCACAGGTCACCTCTGAGCAAGCGGTATGAGACTGAATAGAGCTGGAGTTCTTTCAGTCGGGCAGCATAAGACATATTTTTGAGACCCTTTATCCTTTTGGTGAGGAACTTTGGGGCCTTTCAAGCTGCAGCAGGTGTCTGGTCAGATACATTCGAGCGGGCATTGTACTCAATCATAGGTCTAATGAGTGATGAGTACAGGGGATGATGACCTCCCTTGATCTAGATGTGAATCCTTCATGATCAGGTGGGTGATATAGAAGGTTTTCCTAACTACTTTAGCAACATGAGTGTCAAACGAAAGACTACTGTCAACCTGGGTCCCCAGATCTCTGATGACTTTTTCTGTGCTCAGTGGATTGCCACCTATATGGTAGCTAGGGGTAACCTTGTTTTTCCCGAAGGGTATGACTATGCATTTTTGGCGTTTAACTTCAGGCCATGGCTCTGGCACCAGTTATCCATTTCTGTGAGGCCCTTCTGGAGGATATCTGTGTCAGATGTGTTTTCGACTATGGCGCCCAGTTTGCAGTCATCTGCAAACTTTGTCAGCCATAACCCTCCTGTGTTTGCTTGTAATTCAGAAAAGTAGATGCCGAACAAGAGTGGACCCAGGACTGAGCCCTGTGGGACACCACTTGTGACAGGCTTTGAGTCTGACATGGCTCCAGCAACTCTGACCCTGTGGGTTCTGTCACTTAGCCAGTTTGCAACCCATCTTGTGATGTATGGGTTTACATTCAAGCTGATGAGTTTTTCAATGATACCTGAGTGGGGTATTGTGTCGAAGGCCTTTGCCAGGTCGAGGTAGGCTATATGGACTGCCTTTCCCTCATTGGTTAGTGAGAGTCCATTTATTCAGTAATACTTTAACATTTTTCAGCCCCTTTAAATAATTTCTATTACTTAACCATATATTTCTCTTATTTCTACCATTTTTTAAATCCATTTTCATTTTATCTCCCCACTCACTAGCTATCAGTTCTGAAGAACTTTCCATCTTCCCTGTAACTGTCGAATAATTTCCCCTACCCATTTCTTAAATTCCCATCTTCAGCAGTTAGGTGGGAGAAATTGCCAGTGTCTCATTTTTACTTCATTGCCCTGCATTTTTTTATCTTGGTTTTTATTGGTGCATGATCTGAAATAGTTATTGGATGTGTGTTGAAGCTTTCAATTATTTCCATCTCATCTACCCGGTTATTGTACCTTGGGGAATATGTAAATTGTCAGTCCATGCCACAGAATCATCTTTCATACCAGATATTTTCATAATTTTCTTCAAAAATCTACCCTCTTTTGTTATATTTCCCCTGTAGGTTTCCTTGATGCATCCTCACTGTGGCAAATAAAGTTCCATTCCCTACCTAAAAGTAATGTTCCCTGTTGAAACCTGATTATTTCTCTGAAAGTGTTCTTAAGCTGTGTAATAGCAGTTATTGATGGAGTATAAATACATGCCGGCATAGTCCTCCTCCCTTACCAATAGCCCCTTACTGTGGCAAATATACCATTGTCTTTTTTCCCACTCTTCTGCCACTTTTGGAGCTCCTGTTCAAATTAGTGTTATTACTCCCCGTTTTCCCAGAGATCTGCTAAATATCCGTTCTGAAATCCTTTTTGTCATATTCATGTGCTCATTTCCCTCCAACTGTGTCTCATGCAGAATTGCTATTTGCACTCTGTATTTCTTAGTATAATTCAGTACTGTCTCCGTTTTGTCTATACCTTGAAGGCCGTTAGTATTCCAAGGTAATATGGATACTGTAGCCATAATAAAAAGTTTTTGTTCCCACCTGTTATACACATTTTTAAAATATGGATTTCCAGCTTCTCTTACATGTACACACTGTTTGACAGGCTGATCTTTTATACAGTTGTTTCTTTTAATCTCCATTTGAACCTATGTAACATTTTCCAAGACTTTTTGTTTTAATGAAAACATTCAAACTAAACAGTTAATGACATTTTTTGAACACCCACCCCGTCTTGCCTTAGAGCAAAACTCTAAATCTTCAGAAAATGAAGCTTAACCCTCCAGGTAGGAACAGTTGCCCCCAGCTAGACAGCTGCAGCCACAGGCATTACCAAACTTAAAATCAAGGTTACTTATACTAAATGTGATGTGACAGCCTGTGTTCTCACTTATGCTGATTGCTTCTTGTTTTCTTATTTCCCCTCCCAGATGTGAAAAACAACTTGATGTTTCAGAAAACATTAACTTTTAGCCCTGAGAAAATGTGCAGTGACCATTTTTAAATACAAATAAATTGTATGTTCTATTAAACGCGTTAAAAGTATTAATGCTGCTAGATTGGCTACTATCCCATATTCACTAGCCACAATTTCAGACTTTCTTTTTCACTAAACTGCTTCCCTTTCTACTGTTAAACTTTTTTCATTTCCCTCAGCAAAGAATGAACAGAACTGTCGAGATCAATTTGCTTGCACTTGCAAACAGGTCCTCTGTTTGAAAAAGCAGTCAGCAGTGAGAGGAAAAAAAAAACAGTTAACACTGCAGATGCATGATGGAATCTTTGTCATTTCCACTTGGAAAAGAATGTACAACTGCCTTCAGCTTCAGATTTCTTGTCTTCACTGAGAAAATTCTCTAATGGGGAAAAAACAAGCTAATGTCTTTGCAGATGGAAGAAACACTACATTTTTATGGATTTCAGCGTTTTCTTTAATTTTTTTTTTTCAGACCTACTTGCTTACAAAAACACTATACATCTTAAACCAGTGGCATTCATTATTCTAGGTATCCACCCTTGTAAAAACAAGATAAGGCGTTTTAATTCTGCATGTTATATAGTTAGTGCATTTTTACACTGCATCCCCGACCCCAGCAAGATCACAGCATGTTAACTTTTACTTTTATTCAGCTTTTCTTATTACACTGTTAAGCATATATTTCTTAAAACTAAAAAAGTTATTTAATATATTTAACACATACAACAGTCACTGAAGTCACCCGACACATTTAAAATACTCTTGACCACACACTATTCAACACTGCATTACTATGCAACATGCAATTTGTATCATGAAATGTATTATGCAAATGCTGATGAGAACAAAGATCGTTTTACATGCAGGCACTTTTTCCCCTTCATTAATGTTTAGAAGAACACTAAGTGGAGTACATGTGTTAACTCCACCCACAAGTTTAACAAAGTCAAAGTTCAGTCTTTCGTTGGCATTTTTTATTGCAGAACCATATTTCACAAATGGGATTGATGCTTGAGTCTCACACCTGCCTTGACATTTCCTGAATCCTGTGATAAGTGTGCTTCCCTTCTGCCTGGTGTGCAGTTAAAAATAGTAATTTTTCCACAAACAGGTTGCTGTCTCCAATTTTTAGTACTCTTTCCTTCTGTCACAGTTTTGTCAGGATCATCTCTTCCTGCTGGTATGATGGCATTTTTACTAGTACAGGTCTTGGGTGCTTTCTCATGGCTATTTTGGAGTTTGCAGTTGATGTGCACTTTCAGTTAAATCATTGTGGTCTAACAGCTTCTGTGTTATCGGATTGCTTCAAGGCTTGCTGATTTAAAATAGTTTGTTTGTAAATTCTTGCATTCACTGTTGGAAACTCCTGGGTTCTGGCTAGTGTGATTCTTAAAAAATCTGGAAATATATTGCTGATTGATAAGTATATTTCTTGGCATTTTAACCTTTCAGAGTTCTGCATCGTCTTAATTCTGCCTGACTGAATTGTTTTATATGTTTTCTGGTGTTGTTTTCTGTTCTCATCAGTCCTGAAACAGTTTTTCCCCCCTCCATCCTACCCTATTCTTGTAGTGTTATAGTTGGTGGCTTTGCAGTTGCCCACCACTACTGTAAATATGATCTGGGACACCCCTCCCAGTCTGGTGTTCACTCTACTTAATACAGAGAGAACATTTGAGAAGGCCCAACCCACTTAGGTTCTTAACCTCTGCTCCGCCTTCCTCTCTCCTTGCACTTTATTAAAAAAACAAATGTGCACTCTATTTTGCTTTTGCCTCTTCTTAAAAGTACTTACTATTCTACTGCATTTATTACTGCTTGGTAGTAGCCTGATTAAATTGCAATGGTTATTCTAAGCCTTTTGGTTTAAGCACTTGTTCTTCAGACCAGTTGTTTTACATTAAGAAGGTTTGTGGTCTGCACTGTTGTGGCAGGACAAGTAGCTTATATCCTTCTAAATTGGGAATTGCTGATTGAAGGCTCAGTGTCTTATTCTAAAAGTGTATTTGTTCTGGTTTAAGCACTTGGCCTTCAGGTCAGTTATTTTACATTAAGAAGGTTTGTGGTCTGCACTCTTGTGGGAGGTGATGTTCTGCCCTTCTGAGCTGGGAATTTCTGGTTAAAGTATTATTAAGAAGGTTTGTGGTCTGCACTCTTGTGGGAGGTGATGTTCTGCCCTTCTGAGCTGGGAATTTCTGGTTAAAGTATTATTGTGGCTACTTATTTGAACTGTTTCTTTCTGAAATTGGTGCACCTTGTTTGCTGTAGCATAGACTAGATTCAGGCATGCTGAATCTAGCTTTTTTTTGTATAACTTAAGCACTAATCCAGGCAATCTTTTTTTTGGAGAAGGTTCTCCTGCATCCTAGTGGCAGGAGTGTGCAGTTAGAGCTTGTCTGATTGAAGACTGCTGGAACAGTGCTCAGTTTTTAGTGTTCTTACTGGTTAACTGGGTAATTTGTTTATCAGTTTTCTCGTTTTCTATTGTTATATAAAAGTTGCACTTTATTAATCAGCTTTTGCTGTATTTGTTTCTTCCTACTTTATTGCATTTATTCTGCTTCATTTATTACTGCTTGTTAGTAGCCTGATTAAATTGTAAGTGTTCTAAGCCTTTGGTTGAAGCACTTGGGCTTCAGACCAGTTGTTTTACATTAAGAAGGTTTGTGGTCTGCACTGTTGTGGCAGGACAGGTAGCTTACATCCTAAGTTGGGAGTTGCTGATTGAAGGCTTTAGTGTCTTTTAATCTGAGTGCATTAGTTCTGGTTTAAGCACTTGGGCTTCGAGCCAGTTATTTTACATTAAGAAGGTGTGGTCTGCACTCTTGTGGGAGGAGAGGGTAGATTCTGCCCTTCTGAACTGGGAGTTTCTGGTTAAAGACTTATTGTGCCTGCTTATTTGAACGGTTTCTAACTGAAAATGGTATGCCTTGTTTGCTGTAGCATTGACTAAATTCAGACCTGCTGAATCTAGCTTTGTTTGTATAACTTGAGCATTAATCCAGACCATCTTTTTTTGGAGAAGGTTCCCCTGCACCCTAGTGGCAGGAGTGTGCAGTTAGAACTTGCCTGATTGAAAACTGCTGGAGTGGGGCTTAGTTTTTAGCTTGTTATTGGTTAATTTGTTTAAATCACTTTGCTCATTTGCTACTGTTTTATATATATATATATATATATATATATATATATATATATATATATATATATATATATAAATACACCTTATGCATCACTGCTTTGCTAGGGTTAAACTATTCCTGGCGCCATAAAGTCTGCTCTCCAAATTCCCATAGAACTAGCAAATATTTTTAGTACTCAAATCTGTTTCTTTGAGCTCAGCACTTGTTCAGAACTCGTAAGCACTAAATAAGCTACAAATTACTACATCATTCAACTTTCCTCACTTGTGTAGAGGAAAACAGTTTTTAGTGCTTAATAAATAAGCACCTAACCAGGCATGTCTAAGGGTCAGCTCCCAGTGTTTTCTCATGTCTACCTGATGAATCTGGGCATCCTGGGGCAATGCAGCAATTGCCTCATGTACACAGACAACCCTCTCCTCCTACCACCCAACACTACAACCAGTGAGAGATGCACTTATATAACCAAACTGGAAGCAAAGCTCTCTTCACCCAAGACTGGACTAGACAGTCAAAAGGAGAAGGTAAACACTTGCACCACACTCATCACATAGTCCCTCAACACCTACACCACCAAAACACATGCATAGCAACACAAAACGCACACCTACATTCGCGGAGGCTCTCAAAAACTGCTCAGGCAACAGAGACCTCCAAAGCAGAAATGCATACAACCTCCACCCCCCCCCCCAACACAACCCAAATGGCACATAGCCCACAAACTCAGTGTGGCACTCAACCACAGCCCATAAGGCATAACAATGTACCCAACACTCTAGTCATAGGTGACTATAGTCGGGCATACTGGTGTTCCACTCACCAGGGTAAACAAGGAGAAAGTTACTGTCAGCTGCCTGCTGGTGCCAGGATCCGCCACATAATGCACACACTCGGGTCACTCCACAACAGGTACAAATATGACACTGTCATTGTCCATGTTGGTGTGAATGACCTGAGATGTACCTCCCTGGACTACATGAAAAGCGATATGGAGGAGCTGTCCAATCTTGCTGCCCAGGCAGGTATGACCCTAGCCCTGAGTAGCATCCTGCCATCACCCAGAATACCACAGTACAAGGACAAAATGATTCACTTCAATTGGATAAGGTTCTGGTATCATTCTAAGGGGATCCAGTATCTGTCTGCCTGGGGTGACATGATCGACAGACCACAATGCTTGACCAGAGAAGGCCTGCACCTGTTGCCCTTGGGATTCCAGATACTGGCTGAGGCTCTTGCCACCTCTATAGTGGCTTTTTTAGGCAAGGTTCATATGACAAATTCACCACCGTAACAGGTACAAGCAAGCAAAATCTGAGGGTAATGCTACTCGGTGTTAGAAGTCTAAACCTCAAAATGCATTCACTCAAGGCACTCCTTAAAATGGAGAACATTGACATCTGTGCAGTGACAGAGACCTGTTTCAAGGCTCCAGAGAGCACCCCTGTATTACCAGTCTGTAATTCATACCACACCTTTTGGCCATCTTACCTGGACCGAAGCACTTCAGGTGAAGGTGTGTCCATATTCATTAAGGATAGCCACACCTCCAGGCTAGTTGCTCAGCATAATGCATCCAAGATTGTTCAAGTGCAACTAACTCTGGGCAAGACCGCAATCCAAATTGTAACTTTCTACAGATCCCCCACCATGCCCCAGGATTCCCACTCCATATTTCTTGATCCACTGGAAATATTAGGGTACAACCCAACACCCTAATAATGGGCGATTTCAACTACCTCACCATTAACCGGGAAAATTACTCCTGTACCAACTCTTTTGCTCAATGTTTTTTGGAATTCATAAATTCCAGCGCCCTTGGATCAACTTATACACACCCCCACCAGGGGCAGCAATATCCTAGACCTGGTCATTACCAACATGGGCAACCGGTGTTTCGCACCAGAGGTCACTTCCTCATTGGTCAGATCTGACCACAAGCAAATCGGCCTAGACATCCACATCCCACCCTAACCGAAGCAAGATGCTATCCTCCAAAAAAAAGGAAGCCAATTTGATGGTCCCCTGCCATAAACAAACTCTACAACAGAAGAAAGAAACTGTTGCAAGAAGAGTAAAATCCCGTGACTGGAATAACTCCCTGGTCAGCCTCAGTAAGAAGCTGAGATTCCTTATAAAATCCCCCAAAGCTAGATATGAAAACAAAATTGCCACTGATTCTAAAGACAACCGCAAAGCATTCTATAGCTATGTCAAGAATCTCAATGGCAACACTCAGATCTGCTCTGAGTTACAGCACAATGGCACTAAATGTACAGAACCAACTGATATTGCCAAAATCCAGGCAGATAGGTTCAGTGCTACCTTTACCCCCCACCCCCTAAAGGGCCCATCTCTATACAGGAAGAATGCAAAGTTCCTGTAATCACGACTGCACAGGTAAAAACCACACTATCCAAAGCCAAGAACACAGTGTCCATGGGACCTGACAACATCCCAGGCTGTGTTCTACACGAACTACAGAATGAACTGGCACCACACCTAAACATGACGTTCAGTCATAGCCTCACCTCAGGCTTTGTGCCCACTGAATGGCACACCGCGATGGTTATCCCACTCCACAAAGGGGGGGGGGCACCACAGACCCCATGAACTACCGCCCCATTAGCCTAACGAGCCTGGTCTGCAAGGCCATGGAACTTATAAACAAAGACATTGGTAATCCACAAACTCTGGACCCCACCCAGTTCGGGTTTGTAAAAGGCAGAAAATGTCTCATTCATGTTTCACTGTTGCAGTCATTACATTTGGGTAATCTGCTGGCAGGTTGCCCTCAGTCGGCCTGAATAACAAAGTCTTGGGTCCTGCGTCAGTTGCTGTCTCCTCTTCCATGATGTCAGGGGGTATAAAACGTGCAGCCGACGCCATTTTATTCAGTTTTTCTTGCTGCGCGGTGCCCGAAGCAGAAACAGTTCACAAGTGCCGGTCGGCCGACTCCTGAAATTTTCGCATTCGAGTTTCACAACCGAAGTCTTCAATTATAGCGAAGTACCTTATTGGGGAAACTTTTTCTTGCTCCTTACTGATGTCAGTAAAAGTTAATAAATGCATTACTTGTGAGAAGCAAATACCTCATAAGGATTTTCATTTGTACTGTATTCTTTGCCTAGGCCCAGATCATAACGTGCCTTGCTGTCGGTTTTGTGCTAGATTTAATCAACGCACTATTAAGCGTCGGTATATTTTTGCTTCAAAATATTTTGGATCCAGATGTAAATAACTTGAAATGTCATCTGATAGCAATCCGACTACCGGAGTTCATAACACAAAAAACGCAAAGAAAAAGACAGACAAACCATCGAGGTCCAGAACCGACGACGAAGCTTCTTCTAAGCCAGTTCGCCGGTACTCAGTGAGGCGCTTTCGCAGCCCCTGATACCCACTACTTTTGAGTCGTAGGCCTCTACAGAGACCCATGTAGAGTCCGGTATGCCACAAGATTCTCAGAGTACTGAACCTGCTGATGTCTCCCTCTGATGTGTCCGGAGCCGCTGAGCAGGCACCAGCTTCTGAGGGTGTTTTCAGGCCTCAACATTTTTATATAAAACTGACGCCAGCTTCAAAAACAACTTCTAAGTCTAAAAAACTGACGAATGAGCCCACATGCTCAGGCCCCTATGCCTAAAAAACAGGTGATCAAAATGGCTGAGGACTTAGCTTGATCAGGGGCTCCCAACCCCCCTGCTAAGAGGCCTAGGCAAGACACTGATTATGAATCTTCAGATCAGGTGTCTATTTCTTCTGATACCTCTTCTGATCAGGAATTTTCTGTACCACCCTATGAGGATTCAGATACAGAAGAATCCATCCCATCTGCATCTCCTCCTGAGGATTATTCTTTTGGAGAAACCTTGCATACTTTAAGGGAACATTTTCATTGGAAGAGTCAGGATTTCTCTGAATCAAAAAGAGGCTTAGGGATTTCCTTCTTCCTCAGCATAGGCCTTTGGCTATACCTCATGTATTAGACAATGTTGATGATGTGTTTTTGGAATCAAGCATAGCTCCTGATTCCACACCTCCGGCTCCTAGCAGGTCAGACAGATATTATAGGTTTCCTGACTCCCACAAATATTTATTCAAAAACCCTGCTGCTGATCCTGAAACTATCTCACAGGGTCCCAAAGGTGTAAAGGCTTCTACAGCCAAAAGTCCTATCCCTCTGATAGAGATTCCACAGCGCTGGATAGATGTGGAAAGAAGGCTTTATACGTCTGCAACCTTGGCAATTAGGGCCTTAAACTGCCAGTTTGGTATGCTTAAATATCAACAGCATGTTATGGGCTTATTGAAACAGAAAATGATGTTCATTTCTGATTGTGTGGAAAATAAAGAATTACAGGAATTATTGCATGCAGCAGAACAGGTTGGAAAGCATACTTTGCAATGTGGTTTTGATTCCTTGGAGGCCTCTTGTAGGGCCACAGTTACTGGATCTGTGATTAGAAGGCATGCCTGGCTGAAGGAGCAAAATCTGCCTGATCTTGTTAAAGCTAAATTGTTGGATGCCCCTTTACAGCATGATACTGTATTTGGTAATAAGGCAGAAGAGGTTTTAAAGAAAATGGAAGACAAAGCTAAATCTATGCAAACTAAAAGATTTCCTACAAGTGCAGCCACCCAGATTCAGTAGGCACAGGCCTACTAAACATTGGTCCTTTCCTGTGTCCATCAGAGCCTTTCAAGGCAAATTCAGGCGCTCAAAAGGCTCTAGATACCAATCACAGGGTTCTTTCAGGTCAAAGCAATGTGGTGCCTCCACCTCCAAATCTGGAGGAAACAAAGCACAACCCTTACAAGTAAGCAGTCTCAATGACTTCCCTCTACCATCACCAAGGACTTATCTTTTGGCAGCCCCCTGGGGGGGAAATTAGCACTTCATGCTCAAAATTGGCAGTTAATTACCCAGGACAAGTGGGTATTAAACATAGTATCACAGGGATACAGATTTCATTTCCATACTTTGCCAATTCCAAATGGTTTGCCAGATCTGCCACAAAATCAATGGGCAGAGGCTCAGAAACAAGTTACGTCCCTCATGGATATGAGGGCTTATTCAACCAGTACCAGAAAAGGAAAACACACGGGTTTTATTCAAGACTGTTCCTGGTACTCTGAAAAGACCATGCCTGGCGTCCAATACTAGACTTATCGATTTTGAACACGTTCCTGGACATTCCAAAATTCAAAATGCTGACTTTACAACAGCTACTGCCCATGCTGGGCAAGAACACTTGGTTAGTGACTCTAGACTTAAGAGGCATACCTGCATATCCCAGTAAGGGAATCGTGCAGAAGATACCTCCGCTTCAAGGCAGGTTTTATGCATTATCAATTCTCTGCACTGCCCTTAGGCTTATCTACTGCGCCCAGGGTCTTTACAAAGTGCCTGGCACCAGTAATTGCATTTTGCAGACAAAGAAGCATACAAATCTATCCTTACTTGGACGACTGTCTCATTCAAGCAGAAAGCAAGGACATTCTTCAACATCTGGCATTTGTAAAAAAGCTTCTAACATGCCTAGGGTACACAATAAACAAAAAGAAATCACAACTGGTACCCTCTCAAAAAATTACATTCCTGGGTGCAAGCTTGAATACAACTGCCCAGATGGCTTACCTTACGCCAGACAAACAAAGGCAGCTGACTATATACTTCAAACAGATAGCAGCAAAATCCCAGTTATCTGCAAGACAGATTCTGTATGCTTTGGGGTTCATGGCATCCTACTAATTCCATATGCAAGACTGCATATGAGGAAACTTCAACGGTACCTAAAAAGCAGATGGAATTAGCATTGTCACAGTCTGGAAACAATGATTCCACTCATTCCCTGCGTACAACAGGAGTTTCTTTGGTGGGCAGAGACGTGTCACCAAACCAAGGGACTGTCATTCACTCTACCCCCTGCCACCCAAACCCTAACTACAGATGCATCAGAGTATGCTTGGGGGGCCCACCTGGCGGGGAGATGCATTTAGGGCATATGGAACCCAAACCAAATGCATCTACATATCAACCAGAAAGAGATGCTAGCTGTTCAGAATGCCCTGACAGCCTTCAAAGACTTACTTCATCCAGGACAACTACTGAAAAAGACGGACACCACCACGGTTATGTGATACATAAGCAGGGGGGTACACATTTCTTACCCCGTTTGCAGACTAGCCATGGCATTGTGGGACACGGCCTTGACTTACCAAGTACATCTTCGAGCTCAATTCCTGCCAGGAAAACAAAATACTCTGGCAGACAACCTAAGCAGAAATCTTATGGACCCTCACATGTGGAAACTGCATTCACAAGTCTTCAGCATGGTAACACAGAAATGGGGGAGCCCAGACATAGCTCTATTTGCCTCCCCAAAATTATCAACTGGACAAATTCTGCACAAGGACTTATCACAGACAAGCATGGAAAGTGGATGCCCTACCCCTTCAGTTGGAATAACCGATCAGTCTACGCCTTTCCTCCTCTGCCTCTTCTCCCCAGGGTCTTACTAAAGGCCAGACAGGAAAAAACAAAAATTTTTTTTTTTTTTTTATTTTACATTTGTTAACCGGGCTAGTCCAACTGGATACATGTCCATTTTCAGTGGAAGCCCGAGGAGAAAAGCTCCGCTAACTACTACTTAACAAGTTAAAAAATATACAGAATTATGCAATAAAAAGAAAACATTTGCTTTAAATTTCTTCCAGAATGTAAAGACACAAGAGTACAATATGAGACTTAGCAGGTGAATAAGATTAGATATTTTACTTACAGTATTACTACATTATACGTGAGAAGCAAAATTAGATTTATGTCTTTTAATAGAGAGAGATAGGAATAATTAAGAAGTGGAAGGTGTGGTATACTAGAGTTAGGAGGAGAAGGAGAGGGAGGTCAGAAGAAAGGAAGGAGGGAAAAAAGAAAGAAGTTAGCCAGGGTTATGGCAAGAGCATAGCCAGTGGTTGGTTAGGAAGATTTTGAGTTTGTTTTTAAATAGTGGAATTGAGGTCAGGGATGTGAGGTCTGGTGGTAGTTGATTCCAAATTTTGCCATCTGAGTTGGAAAATGTGGAGTCACCTGCTATGTTATTTGATAGAGAAGTTTGAGTCAGTATTTTGTTAGAGGAGCGAAGGGTCTTCAAATTGGTGTAGGGTTTTATAAGGGTGGAGAGCATTGGTGTGTTCTCTAGGTGATGAAGGGCTTTGTGGGCAATTGTAAGTTGATAGTATTGTATTAGGTGGGGTAGTTCCAGCCAACCTAGTTTTGTGAGATTCAAGCAATGGTGAGTCCTATATGGAGAGGCTGTAGCAAATCTGGCAATGTTGTTGTATGATGTGGCTAGTTTATTGAGATTAAACTTAGAAAGATTAGTGTATATTTGGGGAAGCATATAATAGGGTAGAGATTAAGTCGGTTCGGCTATATTAGATCTGGCTTCAGGAGTTAAGCAAGATTTGATTCTGTAGAGAGAACCTAGTTTTCTGTTAGTTGTTTTTATTGTTGAGTTAATATGAAAGTCAAATTTTAGTTGGTTGTCAATAGTAATACCCAAGAGTTTGGTTATTTGGTCTGGAGTGATGAGTGTGCCATTATTCGATGTGTGTGAAATCCATTGAGGGAGACAGGTGTGTGGGTGGAAAGATGAGAAGTTTGGTTTTCTTGGGGTTGAGGAGGAGACGATGATTAGCGAACCATTGCTCTATGGTGGTGAAGGTTTTTTGTGTGAGGGAGTGAAGTTCAGTCTGAGTTGAGGCAGAGCAAATGATGGTAGTGTCATCTGCATATTGAATACAGGTAGATAGGGGTGTGGATAGATGAAGGTCATTTATAAAAATGGAAAACAGAAGAGGACCTAAGATGGAGCCCTGAGGGACTCCTATAGAGGTGGGGAGAAGATCAGAGAGATGGTTGTCCCAGAGAACTGCCTGTTTGCGATTTTCGAGATAGGATGTGAACCAGCTTAATGCAAGATTGTCCAGAGAGAGGGATTTTAAACGATGTAAGAGGAGTTGGTGATTAACCATGTCAAAGGCTTTTGACAGGTCAACAAAGAATGCTGAAGAGGGAGTATTATTGTTGTGATTTTTGTTTATAGAGTCTATGAAGGATAGTAAGGCTGTGGTAGTACTGTGGCATGGTCGAAAGCCATGTTGGCAGTTAGCTAGGAGATTGAAGTTTAGTAGGTGGTTAAGTAACTGTTTGTGGATACATTTCTCCATTATTTTTGCAAGAGGGGATAGTAAAGCTATGGGGCGGAAGATAGAATACTCCATAGAGTCACCTCCTTTGAAAAGGGGGATAATATATGAGATTTTCCATACTGAGGGGATAGTACTTTCCTTTAAGGTCCTATTAATCAATACAGAGATGGGGTAGGCTATTGCTTTTGCACTTAGTTGGAGGTATTCTGCTGGTAGTTTGTCAGCTGAGGGGGTTGTTGGTTTAAGTTTTTGAAGTAAGGACAATATATAGGAGGTGGGTATAGGTTTAAGATGAAATGGGGGGGTGGAGCTAGGGGTTAATATTTTGGAGGTATCAGGGTTTTGTTGGTTAGCTAGTTTTAGTATAGCTGAAGTAAAGAAGGTATTAAAGGCATTAGCTGTTTGTAAAGGAGAGTCAGGGTTAGAGCCTAGTGGATTAGGTATGACAGCTTTGGCAGGGGATAGCAGTGTGTTAATAGTGGTCCAAAATTTATGTGGTTGGTGAAGGGAAGATTGTTGTAGTTGAGTATAGAAGTTTCTTTTATCTTTTAGGATGGCTTGTTTTGTCATATTTCTTTTTTGTTTAAAAGTGAGATGATCAGTTATGTTTTCAGTGGTTCGCCATTTAGTCCAGGCTTTATTTCTATAAAGGATTAGTTGTCTAGTTGTGTTTGAGAGCCATTTGGCTGTCTTAGCTTTCATTCGTATTGAACGCATGGGCATGGTGTTCAAGGATGTTGAGAAAAGTATTATTGAAATGGTTAACAGCATCATCTATAGGGAGAGTTTTAAGAGGTGATCAGTTAACTTGCATAAGTTCATTCTGAAACAGATTGGGGTCAAAATGTTTTTTACTACGGGAGAATTGAACTTGGGTTGGGATAGAAAAACTAGTTTTATGCCTGATAATATAGGTTAGGGAGTGATCGCTGAGGTCATCTGGGAGGGTTCCTGTTGTATATTTTTCCTGGGGACTATTCGTTAAGATCCAGTCAAGTATGGTTTCGTGATTATTACATTTGTTTGTTCTTGTTGGGGAGGTTATGTTTTGTGTGAAGCCATGGAGGTTAATAAGGTTAGATGGATTAGCATGATTACATAAGTTCCAGTCAATATTAAAGTCTCCTAGGAGTATAGTTTCCTGTAGGAGGTTAAGTGAAAGCCAGTTTAGTAGGTCTTCTAATATGGTAAGATTTTTGCCAGGGGGAATATAGGTACAGATAATATTAATAGTTTTGTGAGGGTTGAGTTGAAGTTTTGAAATAATAATTTCAACATTAGTGTCAGTTGGGAGGGCATGATTTGTTTTACTTATTTGCAATCCGGGTTTATAAAATATAGCTACGCCGCCACCTTTTTTGTTTAAGCGGTCTTGTCTGAGGATATTGTAGCCAGGGGGGACTATTTCATTATCTTTTATTGAAGGTTTGAGCCATGTTTCAGTTAGACAGAGAATGTCAAACTGTTGGACATCTAGAAGAGCATGGATTAGTGGAACTTTATTACAAATGCTACATATGTTTAGATGGGCAATAGAGAGTGATTTTGGGGGTTTAGTTGATACTGTTGGCTTTGTATTAACTGGTTGTGAGTTAGTTGGTAGTGAGGATGGGACAGGGCCGGGGTTGGGGTGTATGTCTCCATCTATCAATGAGCAAATTAATATAAGGTTATAAAATTGAGGGGGGTTGCAGTAGTAAATATCATGTTTTTTATGGTTATGAATAAAGTATTTAGTGTGAGAGAGACGGTGATATTTAGGTTGGAGATATGAGGTTTTGTAGATGGCACTGAGATAGTTTATAGATGTAGTAGGGGGAGTAGATAATGTCTGTTTACGTGGGATGGTAAAAGTTGAGGGTAAGGGATGTTCGTAGGAGGTTGAGAGATAGGTAGAGGTGAGAGTAGTTAAGAGTTAGTAGTAGTAGAGGATAGTAATGGTTAGGCATGTTAATTAGAATTGGAGTGAGTGGCTTGAGAAGATATGGTCTAGAGAGTAAAGAGGAAGGGAGAGGGAGGAGAGTATTATAGATGGGGTAGGGACAGGATGTAGAGGGGGGAGGAGAGTATTATGGATAGGGTGGGGACAGGAAGTGGTTGTGATAGGTTCTGCAGAAGGGAGGGTTGTGTCTATGTGGGGATAAATGTAGAGGTTGCAGGGGTGGGTGGGATTTGGGGGTAGGGAGGGGAGCGGAGTGAGCCGAGGGCTTAACGGAGGGAAGACACAACAGAGTTGTAGATGTACAGAGAAGACAATCAGTAAGGTGGAGAAACAAGCAGGTAAGTTTGTAGCAGGTATTGTGAATGTAATAAATGTAAGGTGTGGTGCAGTGCAGGTTTGTAGCAGAAAAGTAAAATAGAAGAGAGATATGGCAGGGGCCAGAAAGAAAGAAAAGAGCAGTTAAGAGCTAGGAGATCCAGGCACAAGACAAAAGGTACTGAAGAGTAAAGGAGTAAGTAAATAGGCAGTAAACCAGGTCATAGAAGGATGCCACCTAGTGGCCGGCAGGTATAAATTAGGGTTATGCAGGTAAGAAAGGGGTAAATGGGGAAAAATAGTAAGGGAAAAGAAGTGTTAGGGGAAAAAGAGAGGATGTTTACACTGGTGACTATGGGGGTATAATAGATAAGGGTCTGGAGAAGTATAGAGTTAAGAACTAGGGCTGTTGGCTGCTGGCAGTCCTGGGCAGGTAGCTAGAGTAAGATACTCAGGTCAGAAGATTTGTATTTAAACATGTATAAGTAACATACTTTTACTGTCTCCTTTGTATGAAACCACCAAAATAACAGGGTCGGGGCTTAGTTGAGACAAATGCTGGTCTTCCAAGAGGGCAGAGTCACTTGTGTAGGTGATTGCAGGGTCCAGTTAGTCAACTAGTAGAAATAGCAGGGAGAGAGAGGAAGATAGAAGGCAAAAATGGAGAAAAATATTAGAGAGCAAATATAAATTTCTAACAGCTTTATAACAACCAGGTGAGCATTAAACACGTTTGTACTTATAGTAACATTCTCATCTAGAAAAGCAGATACTAAATATACTTATTGAATTATAAGAACACCAGTGTGAAAGGTTATTGCAGTCAAAATGCCATTTAAAGGATATGATAGTTAGTAACAAATAAAACACTACTGTAGAATTAAGACCATAGTAATTAGCTTGCACTAGAAAAAGAGATACTAACTAAATTCTAAATTATAACAACTACAGTAAGACAGGATAGTGCTATCAAATTAACATTGATAAAATAAGATAGTCAATAATATATAATACGCTACTACAGAAATACAGACTAAAACAATAGGTTTCAATGGGTGGACAGATAGTGAGGGGTTGCTTAAGTGGAAGCGTTCCACAGTCAAAGTTATTTACATGCCAGTGGAAGCAGTCACTTGAAATAAACTTGGCTTATATTAAGAAGTAGCAAACTTTTCATAGTTACAGGTTAGAAAAAGCGACTATGTCTTCATAACTCTCTAAAAATGATCCTAATTGCTCCTGACTGGCCTCTCCAGCACTGGTACCCAATTCTAAGGAGTATGTCTCAACTCCCCTCTTTGGTACTTGCCTCAGATACCTCATCCACTGTCTCAGCAGAACAATCAAATTCTGCACACTCTGCTCCAAACTCTGAACCTGGCAGCATGGCTGACCATGTAATTATTCAAACACCACCTCTCAGTAAATATGTTATGGATGTAATTTTGGAAGCCAGAAGGCCTAGTACTAGAAAGGCTTATGCTGATAAATGGAAGAGATTCTGTGCTTGGAACCAAGCACAAGGAACGGACTCAGCAAAACCAAATATCCCTCAGATTTTACAATACTTGACTGAGATGCTTGACAAGGGCCTATCCTTCTCATCAATAAAAATCCATGCCTCTGCCATTTCGGCTAATTACAACACGGAGCCTCCTATCTTCTCTCATCCTCTGCTAAAGCAGTATCTTAGAGGGGCCAAAAATTTAAGGCCTCCCAGAAGATCAACTCCTGCATTGGACCTCAATTCTGTGCTGGAAAAACTCACTCTGCCTCCTTTTGAACCAGCAGCTACTGCGGATATAAAGTTTTTATCTTGGAAAACAGCTTTCCTTTTGGCAATCACTTCAGCAAAAAGGGTTTCAGAACTACAGGCTGTCATGGCTGTGGAGCCTTTTATTACATTTCACCCGGACAGGGTGTCCCTCAGGACCAATCCTTCCTTTATGCCTAAGATGTTATGCAGTGTGGCTCTTAACCAAACTATTCACCTGCCAACATTTTACTCAAATCCGCAGAACAAGGGGGAGCGGATTCTGCATTCACTGGACGTACAGAGACAGCTAAGATTTTACTTAAACAGGACCAAATCTCTAAGTCTGAGCAACTACTGGTGGCATTTGCATCATGATCAGAGGGGAAGGCTATATCAAAGCAGACCATTTCTAAGTGGATAAGCCACTGTATTCGTTTCTGCTACTTGCATCATGGTAAACCTGTACCCAAGGGAATCCGGTCACATTCCACCAGAGCTGTCTCTACTTCAGCAGCCTTTCTCAGAGGAGTTCCAACCAAAGACATTCTAGAAGCTGCTACTTGGAGCTCTGTTCATACCTTCACAAAGCATTATCATTTGTCCCTCTCTTCTAAATCCAGGACAGGGTTTGTCACTGCAGTTCTGCAGGGCCTTATAGCCGCTCCTAATGCTATTTATTTCCATCCTCCCATCCATAGCTCTGGGATTCTACCCAAATCTAATGGCTGCAACAGTGAAACACTAAGAACATAGTACATTTGTGTACACTTACCATAAATGTAGATGTTCGACTGTATTCACTGTTGCAGTCCGGATTACCCACCCGCCATCCCCCTTTTCTATAACTTCGCTTTCCTTCACTATATTCTAAACCCTTTGTGGTGTATTTGCTTTTAGATGAAGGTAAAGTTTATGTTGCTAAAAGTGCATTTTTATATATTGCTGCTTAGTTTTATACACACACACACACACACACACACACACACACACACACACACACACACACACATATTTTTTTGCTCCCCATTTGGGGGCACCTGACATCTGGGGCAAGAAAAACTGAATAAAATGGCGTTGGCTGCATGTTTTATACCACTGACGACCTGACGTCATGTGAAGAGGAGACTGCAACCGACGCAGGACCCAAGACTTTGTTATTCAGGCCGACTGAGGGCAACCTGCCAGCAGATTACCCAAATGTAATGACTGCAACAGTGAATACACTCTAACATCTACATTTACGGTAAGTGTACACAACTGTTCTGTATAAATCCTTATGTCACAAGATGTGTTGTCAACTGGCTCACTGACAGAACCCACACTGTGAAAGTAGCAGACTCCAAATCAGACTTCAGACCAGTGACAAGTGAAGTACCACAGGGTTCAGTCCTGGGTCCTCTCCTGTTTGATATCTACTTTTCTGATGTACAGGCTAACACAGAAGGTCTTAGGCTAGCGAAGTTCTCAAATGACTGCAAACTAGGAGTCATAATTGAAACTCCGAACAATGTGGACATCCTACAAAAGGGCCTCATTGAGACAGATGCGTGGTGTCAAAGCCATGGCCTCAAGCCCAATGCCAAAAAGTGCATTGTCATCCCCTTTGGTAAAAGCTCTGTACCCCTAAGCTAGCACATAGGTGGTAGTCTACTTAACACCGAAAGTGTGATGAGACCTTGGGACACGGGTGGACAGTAGACTCTTCTTTGATAATCACATAGCCACAGTAGTCAGGAAATCCTTCTATAAGCACACCTCATCACAAAAGGTTTCTCATCCAGGAAAAAGAGGTTATTGTTCCCCTCTACTTGTCACTCATTAGACCCATTATAGAGTACAACGCCCCTTTTGGTATGTACCTCACAAGACATCTACAACAACTAGAAAGGCCGCAGAAATAACTCGCATGGAGGATTACCGGCCTCAAACAGATGCCCTACGCAGACAGTCTCAAAAAACTCCATCTTTACTCTGTCACATATCGCCTACTCAGAGGTGATCTCTGACTAACATACAAAGCTATGTCAAACCTAGAGCTGTTGGAAATGTTTCACTTAAAGAAATCCCAATCCCTCCGAGCTTACATGCTGTAGGAACCTAAACCTTGTCACCACAATAAACAGAACATGCTGGACAGATAGATTCCTGTCCCAGAGACTTTCCATACTCTGGAACAAACTACCTATTTATATCAAACAAAGCTTTTCATTAGCACTCCAAGAAAAAATCTTGATGATTGGATGGGAAATAGGAGATTCACCGGGGATCACATCTGTGGCTCTGCTCGACAGGGGCACAGGAAAATAATTTTCTTGGGTGGCGAAAACCAGGGTACCTTTTTGGCTAGGCTTGTATAGGCCCGATAGCCTAGTACCTACCTATGAAATCAGTCCAGTTGATTATTTGTAATTTTAGAAAGTTAATACGTCTGTTCCTTCCAGTTTCTCTGGTACAGCAGAAAATGTCTTTGTGTGCTGTCTTTTAACTCTACCATTTTTGAAAAGCACCATACTCAGTCATCCTTTTCTTCCTTCCAGTGTCTGCATTTTGATGTTTTGTCATTTCATCTGAATAACTAGTTTAAACTACTACTATTTTTCATCCTTTTGGTAGTTGAGTTGATATTTTCCAGCATTTTCATTTTTAATTACTTTTGAGTAATTTGATTTGTGTTTTTCTAAATTACTGGAAGTCATCTGTTGTACCAAAGCTGAAGCTTGAACTGCTTTCTGGTGAACAGCTGCAGAATTCTTCCCGGCCAATGTTTTTTACTTTTTTTTGTTGATTCTCTTTCAGGTTGTGTATATTTGCTGGTGTCCAGGCAATGTGCTTACTAGCCAGTAAATGAATTTTACCCCAGCTGAAAATGTCACTTGCTGTTATTTCTCAAACCAGTTCTAAATGTCTCCAAACTGAGTAAGGACCACAGTTGAAAATGTTGTTACAGTGCCTGCTCCCCTTTTTCTTTCCACAGGATGTATGTTGTGATCTTTTTTTTTACTCGTATGATTTTTATTTTGCACAATTTAATACATTCATAACATTCTATAACTATTTACAGTTCAGCTTGACAAAAAGGATTCCGATAAAAACATTAGTTAAATAATTTAGCATATAAACTATGCTAGTTAGGGAGAGTTTGGTTCCATCTGTAGGGTATCAATCAAATTCAAAACTTTCCTCCACGGACTATTAACCAGTGGCTTAGGAAAAGTTCTTAACTCTGTAGTTCTTTTCTCCATTAATATGCATTTCTTCAGTGATGATAGGAATTCCTCCATTGTGGGTGCTACATTAGAGTTCCATCTTCTAGTTACACATTTTCTGGCTATTGCTAACATTGTCCATAACAAATACAGGTCATCTTTTGCATGCTGTGATCTTGAATGTAAAGGGCACCATTCTTCACATCCCCATAGCTAAGGTGAACAGACAGATGTTCATCGTGTTACACTGCTGCAGTCATCACACTTGGGGTTATCCTGCCATCAGGCGGTCCCACAGTCGGCCAGAGTTCCAATGTCTTGGTCCGGCGTCGGTTGCTGTCGCTTCTTCCCTGACGTCAATGCGCCAGGGGTATATAAGAGGCATCCAACGCCATTTTCTCCAGTCTTTCTTGCCGCGCGGTGCCCGAAGCAGAAGCAGTTCGTAAGTGCCGGTCGGCAGACTCCTGAGATTTTCAAATCAAATTTCAGACCGAAGTCTTCAATAAAGCTAAGTACCCCGTTGGGGAACCTTTTCTTGCCTCAGTCCGATGTCAGAAAAAGTTAACAATTGCATTTCTTGTGGGAAGCTAGGCCCAGACCACGACGTCACAGGTTGTCGGTTTTGCGCTAGGTTTAATAAACAAACTATAAAACGTTGGTTTGATTTCGCCTGACATTATTTTGGTAGGAAATTTAATTATACCATTCCGTTGGAGCTACCGACGACCGGAATGCATAAAAAAACGCAAGGATAAGGACAGGCAGCCGAGACCCAAACCAGACTCCGAGGCCTCTGCTGGGACTGTCGCCGGTTCTCCGGTTTTCAGTGAGGCGCCTACGCAGCCCCTGACGACCGCTGATTTAGAAGCTCAGACGGCTTCCGATTCCCAAGCGGAGACTACTAGGCCTCCACAACCTTCATCTTTAGCCCCTACCGACTCCAGGCCTGAAGGTGATTCCGGTGCAGTTGAAACGCCTTCAGTTGCAGAAGGTGTCTTCAGACCAATTACACTCCCCATTAAATCCTATGCAAAGCTGAAAACTCCTTTAAAAGCAAAAAAGACTGTACAGCAGTCTCCAGTGCAAGGCCCCATGCCTAAGAAACAGATGCTTAAGATGGCTGAAGATTTAATTACCCTAATCAGGGGTTCCCATCCCCCTCCTGATAAAAGGCCAAGACAGGTGGAGGATTACGCTTCCTCTGACCAGGTCTCAATTTCCTCAGATTCTTCAGAGGAACAGGAATACTCTTTTTCCCCCTTATGAAGATTCTGATGCTGAAGAGTCTATTCCATCAGCATCTCCCCCAGAAGCCTACTCTTTTGGGGAAACTTTACATACCATGAGGGAACATTTCCACTGGGAAGGCCAGGATTTCTGATTCTAAGAAAAGGCTCCGAGAGTTCCTTTTACTACCCCAGCACAGACCACTGGCTATTCCACCCGTGTTAGACATTTTGGATTATGTTTATTTAGAATCTAGCCTTAACCCAGACTCTCTACCGCCTGCACCAGCCAAACCAGACAGATACTACAGAGTCCCTGACTCTCTCAAATTCCTATATAAAAGCCCTGTTGCTGACCCAGAAATCATTTCCCAGGGTCCCAAAGGGGTTAAGGCCTCTATTGCTAAAAATCCTGTACCCTCTGAAAGGGATTCCAGAGCACTAGACAGATGGGGAAAGAAAGTATATACCTCAGCTACTCTAGCCATGAGGGCCTTAAATTGCCAGTTTCACATGCTGAAATACCAGCAATACCTGATGTCTCAATTAAAACAAAAAATGATCACACATTCAGAACAGCCTGATTTCAAAGAAATGCAAGATTTGTTGCATGCAGCTAAACAAGTGGGAAAACATACTTTGCAATGTGGATTTGATTCATTGGAGGCTTCCTGTAGAGCAGCAGTGACTGGGTCTGCCATACGTAGACATGCTTGGTTAAAAGAACAAACCCTACCTGATCATGTTAAAGCAAAGTTATTGGATGCACCTCTACAGCAGGATGTTTTATTTGGTGTAAAAGCAGAAGAGGTTTTAAAGAAAATGGATGATAAGGCAAAATCTATGCAGAAGGTCAAGGATTTTTTTACAGGTTCAACCCCCTCATTTCAGCAGAAATTGGCCAACAAAAAACTGGTCCTTTCCAGCTTCTGACAGACCACAGAGGGGCAAATACAGATGCCCAAGGGGCAGAGGTCACCCTCAATGCCCCTACAAGCCTCGACAATGGGGTACCACAACCCAGAAAGGAGGAGAAGACAGGCCCCAAGCTATCAGAAGACAAACACAATGACTTAACCCTCAGACTGCCAAGCAAATCTCTTGGCAGCTCCCTTGGGAGGAAAATTAGCACTTTTTGCAGACAGCTGGCACATAATCACAAAAGACAAATGGGTCCTAAATATTGTCTCTCAAGGATTCAGATTCCATTTTCACACTTTACCAAGGGTAAAAGGAATGCCAAACCTGCCACCAAATCAATGGGCAGAGACTCAAAAACAAATTACAGCTCTCATGGACATGAGAGCCATTCAACAGGTACCTACACAGGAGCAAGGACAAGGATTTTACTCAAGGCTCTCTCTAGTCCCCAGAAAGGACAAAGCCTGGAGACCCATTCTGGACCTCTCAATTCTAAACACCTGTCTGCAAGTACCCAAATTCAAGATGCTAACACTACAGCAACTTCTTCCCATGCTGGGCAAGAAGGCTTGGCTAGTAACGGATCGCAAGGAGGCATACCTGCATGTCCCTATCAGACAAAATTGCAGAAGATACCTCCGCTTTATTGCAGGTTCAACTCATTATCAATTCTCTGCACTGCCCTTTGGCTTATGTACTGCATCCAAGGTCTTCACAAAATGCCTGGCACCAGTAATTGCATACTGCAGACAAAGAGGAATTCAAATCTGTCCATACCTGGACGACTGCCTTATTCAAGCAGACAGCAAGGACATTCTTTTAAAGCATCTGGCATTTGTCAAACACCTATTAAGTTGCCTAGGGTACACAGTAAATGAAAAGAAATCAAAACTAGTGCCCTCACAACACATAATATTCCTGGGTGCCAGCTTAAATGTAATGGCCCAGATGGCTTATCTCATGCCAGATAAGCAAGAACAACTGACTCAATACTTCAAAATGATGGCAACAAAGACCCAACTCCCTGCAAGAAAAATTCTACAGGCCTTAGGATTCATGGCATCTTGCATACTACTAATACCATTTGCAAAACTGCATATGAGGAAATTACAATGGTACCTGAAAAGCGTATGGACTCAACACAACCACAGCTTGGAGACAATGATACCACTCATCCCCTGCCTTCAACTGGAGATTCTATGGTGGGCTCAGGCATGTCACCTCAACAAGGGTCAGCCTTTTACCTTACCCACAGCCAGGCAAACTATAACAACAGATGCATCGGATTATGCCTGGGGAGCACTCATGGCAGGACAGTGCATTCAGGGCAAATGGTCTACAGATCAAAGAAATCTGCATATCAATCAAAAAGAAATGCTAGCTGTACAAAATACCCTAACAGCTTTCAAGGACCTCCTACAGCCAGGACAACTCCTAATAAAGACACAACACCACGGTAATGTGGTACATAAATAAGCAAGGGGGCACACACTCCTACCCCTATGCAGGCAAGCAATGACCTTGTGGAACACAGCACTGACCTACCAAGTTCAGCTACAAGCACAATTCCTGCCAGGAAAGAAAAACACATTGGCAGATCTAAGCAGAAACATCCTGGATCCTCACGAGTGGCAACTAGATCCACAAGTATTTGCAATGATAACTCAAAATTGGGGGCGCCCAGACATAGATCTGTTTGCCAACCCCCAAAACTGCCAACTTTGGAAATTTTGCACAAAGACATACCACCCACTAGCTTGGAAAGTGGACGCCCTCTCATTCAGTTGGAAAACATTAACAGTGTATGCCTTCCCTCCACTGCCTCTTCTAGCAAAGGTGCTGCTGAAAGTCAGATTAGAGAGTCCACAAATTATACTTATTGCTTCAGACTGGCCATGCCAACACTGGTATCCAATACTAAGGAACATGGCTCAAGGCCCACCATGGATTTTGCCTCAAATTCCTCACCTGCTCACTCAGCAAAACAATCGGATTCTACACAGCCAGCTCAAGACTTTAAATCTGGCTGCATGGCAAATTACCTAAGCAACCAGTCAACACTTCTCTCTAAAGATGTTATGGATGTCATTCTGGAGGCCAGGAGGCCCAGCACCAGGAAAACCTATTCAGACAAATGGAAAAGATTTTGCGCCTGGAACCAGGCTAAAGGCCAAAATCCCCTTGTTCCAAATATTCCTCAGATTTTACAATATTTGACTGAGATGTTGCGCAAAGGACTTTCTTTTTCATCTATTAAGATCCACGCCTCAGCAATTTAATCTCACTACAACACGGATCCTTCTATATTTTCACATCCACTGCTAAGACAGTACCTCAGAGGGGCTAAGAACATAAGACTGCCCCGGAAAGCACCAACACCAACTTGGGCTCTCAACTTTGTCCTGGAAAAGCTTACACTGCCGCCTTTTGAACCAGCTTTTACAGCTGATTTACAGTTTCTATCATGGAAAACTGCCCTGCTGCTAGCAATAACTTCAGCACGAAGAGTCTCAGAGCTACAGACCCTAATGGCAGTGGAGCCTTTCACCATTTTTCATCAAGACAGAGTCGCTCTACGAACTAACCCTTCCTTTATGCCAAAGGTGGTATCCAGTGTGGCCCTAAACCAAACCATTCATTTGCCCACCTTTTTCCCAAACCCCCAGAACAAAGGAGAAAAGGCGCCTGCATTCTTTGGACCTTCACAGGCAATTACGTTACTACTTGGATAAAACTAAGGCTTTCAGAAAATCTGACCAGCTCTTTGTATCCTATGCTGCAGGCTCACAAGGAAAAGCGATCTCAAAACAGACCATTTCAAAATGGATAGGACATTGTATCCGTTTCTGCTACACACATCATGGGAAACCTGTACTTGCTAACATTAGGCCACATTCCACCAGGGCTACAGCTACATCAGCAGCCTTTCTCAGAGGGGTACCAACCAAGGATATTTTGGAGGCTGCAACTTGGAGTTCAGTGCACTCCTTCACCAAGCACAATCACCTGCCTCTATACTCTAAAACCAGAGCTGGCTTTGCCACTGCAGTTCTGCAGGGCCTACTAGCTTCTCCAAACCCTGTTTATTTCCACAGCCCATCCTTAGCTTTGGGATTCTACCCAAGTGTGATGACTGCAGCAGTGTAACACGATGAACATAGAACAGTTTTGTACCTACCATAAATGTAGATGTTCGAGTGTTCACACTGCTGCAGTCCAAGTTACCCTCCCGCCATCCCCTCTGACCTAGCTGAACTTTTCTATACCTTTCTATCTTGAACAACCTTTGTGGTGTATTTGCTTGTAATTAAAGGCATTCCTTTTATTTCCTTTACATGTTTAATTAGCAATATGTATTGCCTACCTACTTGGGGGCACCTGACATCTGGGGCAAGAAAAACTGAAGAAAATGGCGTCGGATGCCTCTTGTATACCCCTGGCGCACTGACGTCAGGGAAGAAGCGACAGCAACCGATGCCGGACCAAGACTTTGGAACTCTGGCCGACTGCGGGACCGCCTGACGGCAGGATAACCCCAAGTGTGATGACTGCAGCAGTGTGAACACACTAACATCTACATATATGGTAGGTACAAAACTGTACTTTATTCTGTTAGCTATTCACCTGCTTTGCCCTTTGTCTTGTGTACTGCACTCAGGGTACTTATGAAGTGCTCGACTCTAGTAATGTTCTTCTGCATGACAATGGTCATGCACATTTACCTTTATCTGGGCGGCAGCCTCATTCAGGCTATGTCCTTGGAGGGAGATGTAAATGACTGTGCAAACCACAATGAACTAATGCATTCTCTGGGATTACCCCTAAAAGTTTCAAAATGCTACCTGTTCCCATCAGAGTTTTATTTCTTTGAGCCCCGTTGAACACGTAGAAGCCAGGATAAAGCACACCTTTCAGACACTTTTTTTTTTTTCTAGACAGTTTTTTCTTTCCAGATGCTTTTTTTTTCAGACATCTGTGAGGGATTTCCTCAGTATTCCAGGATATATGGCCTCCTCATCTATCTCGGAGTTAAACAAAACATGCCTTCCTTATGCATCTATGAAGGTGCTTGCCTTTTCTGTTTCTGCCTCTCTGCATCTGAATTTCCCCTCTGTATACCCATTTGCTAGTGAAGTACCGGGCAGTTTGCATTTAAGGGCTTTTAAGAAGGGTATTGTTCCTCCATGGGTCTTGAAGATTGTGCTGAAAAAAAATCCATTTGAATCAGCAGCATCCCCACCCCCCTTTTAAAATTGTACTCTTAAAAAAAATTGCCACACTGGTAGATATCTCAGCTAAGTGGATTTCAGAATTTAAACACAAAAAAAAGGCAGAAACTTCACAGTGTGGAGAGTATAAAGTTCACTCCTTGAAAGGTTAAGCACCTAGTTCACTAATAAAATTTGAACTTTAAAATACGTATTACAAAATAAAATGGGTAGTTCATAGTTGAGTTAAAAATGGAATATCCTTTATTGAAACACACAAACAAGTGATCCTAGTTGAGTATAATCACAAAGCGATCCTAGTTGAGTATAATGAAAAGCATTAATGCTTAAAGCAATCCTAGCGGTCCGAGTTGAATAATGAAAAGCATTAGTGCTTAAAGCAATCCTAGCGGTCCTAGTTGAATAGTGAAAATCATTAGTGCTTTTCATTACACTCAACTAGGATCAGTTGTTTGTGTGTTCCAGTAAAGGATATTCCATTTTTAACTCTACTGTGGACTGCCTACTATTATTTTGTAGTATGTACTTTAAAGTTTGAATTTTATAAGTGAACTAGGTGCATAACATATTTCAAGGGTGAACTTCATACCTACCACAGTGCAAAGTTTCTGCTTAGTTTGTTTTTGACCCAGTATAGATTTCATACTTGGTTTTCTGAGACTTCAAGGGATACCATGGATTTTTCTTTTTGGATTTCAGAATTACAATCTGCCATGTGCAGGGAATCCTCTTTCCTATGTTATAAGGACAGGATTATAGGACTAACTCTTCTGCCAAAGATCGTTACAGTATTTATTCTGAATTAAGGTGTCCACTTCCTTATATTTTCCTTTGTTCTTAAAATAAAGGGGGAAGGGCTGTTGCATTTATTAGTTGTATATAGACAACTGAAGACTTTACTTGGATAGGAGAAATCGGTGCTGAAAATATGATCAGCTTTTATTGCCTTTGCCAGAGGCAGAGAGATAGCAAGTCAGCAGTCAAGGATCTTTGGTTTTAGCAGGCATCTGTCATAACTGTACTGTTTTCACCATATTATACTTTTTGCATAGATATGTGAATTAATAGATGCCTGCTCCTCTGTGGCCTCCCATCTCCCTAGCCCCATTGTTATGCCTCAACAGTGTGAGTAGATTGCACATTCACGTGTTATAACAGGAGGGTGAAGAAGCTTTGGGTTCTATCCCCACAACAGGTGTGTGGATTTGTATTCTAGCATTAAGGTGTGATGCTGCACGTATGAAATGCCATCCTTTGAAAATGTTAAACCAAGAACCTGTCTGCTTTAATTAGAAGCAAGTGTAGGTTTTGAAGATATTGTAGTACTTTAGAATTTCCTCCACGTTCTGGCCAAATTGTGTTTTCTTATAAATGGGCCAGAGGCCTAGTGAGGCTAGTCTGGTCAAATAAAAGTGAAAACTGCATTATCTTGTTTGCGTGTATATTCCATTGCCTTTACATACATACACACACACACACATATATATATATATATATATATATATATATATATATATATATATATATATATATACATACACACATATATATATATATATATATATATATATATATATATATATATATATATACACATACACATACACACACACGGGTCTAGGACTATTCACTGAAAGTCAAATGACTATGCACAAATCACTGAAAGCTCAATTCACTGAAAACACATTTCACTGAAAGTTATATATGGTCTTTTCCCCACTGTAGTGCAACCCTGGAGTTAGTATATATAGTAAGGGGGGTGTTGCCCCCCCCCCCCACATAGTTTGGATATAATGTTCAGAAAAGAGTAATGTATTGGAATTGCAAGTGTCCATGTATATAGTTCAAAATATTTAAAATAGATGGGGGGACTATGCCCCCACACCCCCTTTGCTATATATATACTAACCCCAGGATCGCACTACAGTGGGGAAAAGTCCATATATAACTTTCAGTGAATTGTGCACAGTCAAATGTTTCAGTGAAATGTGCTTTCAGTGAATAGTCCTAGACCCATATAGAGGGATTTTTTATTTTTAGTGATTGTTACCCTTATTCTATTTCGGAATACTCTGTACTGTGAGTTTTTCAAATTCATACTCATTATCTTTCCCTACTAAGAGCCAAGTAGTGAAAACTATCAAGATGTCTTTCAAATTACTACAGCTTGAGGGCATTCTGTTGGCTGTGACTTGACTGGTTGGCTACTGACTAGTGGGAGTAGGTTCATTGCTGTTAGTAGACTGTTAATTTTACATCAGCAGGTAGTCCTATTTGTAGAGCAGCAATTACGGTTAAGTATGTCATGCAGTTGTGTCGTAATGTAAAAAGAATATTATGACAGTTTATGATTTTATATTTTCTGTAGTTCGACTTAAACCTTCAGAGAAGTGTTTTTGGAAATGTGTGCTGTATTTATTGTAGCCAGTTATTAATCTACACAGATCTACGTTGATTATCCAGGGGACAGAATTGGAAAGAAATATCCTGACACTGTAGAATAGTGGGACAAATGGATACACTTTCAGTAAAGTTGTAGTTAAATATGTAGAAATCACAGCGCTACAGTGAAGTAAAAAATAGGCATCCTCATGTTTAAAAAAAAAACCGCTGATGTCCTTCGAGGATGCATCTGCAGTCCCTACAAATGGGTTGTCCTGTCGTCAGGCAGCCCTTCGGTCGGCCGGATTCCAAAGTCTGGGTCTGGCCTCGGCTGGTGTCGCACTTCACCCGACGTCATAGCTGCAGTTATTCGGGTATAAAGGCATCAGCCGACGCCATTTTCCTCAGTCTTTCTTGCCACGTGGCGCCCGAAGCAGAAGCTGTTCGCAAGTGCCGGTCGGTCAGAACCAGAGATTACTACTACCGAAAACTACTTCGAAGACTTCTAAAAAGCTAAGTACCCCGTTGGGGACTCTTTCTTGCCTCAGCCGATGTCAGAAAAAGTGAATAACTGTTTAACTTGTGGGAAACAAATACCTCATAAAGATTTCCACTCTTACTGCTTACCTTGTCTAGGCCCAGACCACGACGTCGCAGCTTGTCTAGCCTGTGCTTCTTTTAACCGGCGGACGCTTAGACGTCGGTCGGAGTTTGTTGAGGAGTTTTTCGGCTCCGATTTTGCATATATTATGCCGTCGGATCCTCCGACTTCGCAAATTTCTAAAAAACGCAAGGAAAAGGACCGACACTCGCAGTCCGCGGTTTCGGCCAAAACCGCGGTTAAGCCAACCGCGAGTGTCTCGGTTTCGGCTGAAACCGAGCAAGCGGTTCCTCCTTCAGCCGAAAATCTTCCTCCTGCCGAGGCCTCTTCTAACCTCGTGGAATCGGCTTCTGATATCCCACTTACTGTTACAGTTTCTCAGGAATTATCAGACACTATTCCCTTGGATATTTCAACCCCTGCACGTGGAGCTGCTAGGCCACCTGCAGCCATGTCCATTAAGGCCTTTGCCAGGGCTAAAGCAGCTAAAACTACTAAATCTGTGCCTGCTAAGCCCCCTCTCACAGGCCTAGCTCTAGTTCACAAATGCTTAGTTTAGCACAGGATCTCATTTCTTTAATCCGAGGATCCCAACCTCAACCAGACAGGGCCTCTCATCCGCCTCCAGAGAAGAGGCCTAGAGCAGAGCTCCCTGAGCCAGTGTCTTCAGATGATTCCTCTGATGATTCAAATGATACAGACCCTCCAGAGGCCCCATACTCCCCTTATGAAGACTCTGATGGTGAAGAGTCCATTCCTTCTGCCTCTCCGCCTGAGGAATTTTCCTTTGGGGAAACCCTGCATGCTATGAGGGAACAATTTCAGTGGCAGGGCCAGGATTTTTCAGATTCCAGAAAAAGGCTTAGAACTTTTCTGCATTTACCACAACATATGCCTTTAGCCATACCTCCAGTTCTTTCTGTTGTAGATGATGCATTTAATGATGCTTGTACTGCTCCTGATTCTCTGCCTCCGGCCCCTGTTAAGCCCGATAGATACTACAGGGTCCCGGACACACATTACCACTTATATAAGGCTCCCCTTGCAGATCCAGAGACTATCTCCCAAGGACCTAAGGCTGTAGCAGCCACCTCTGCCAAACCCCCCCCCTCTGAAAGGGAATCCAGATCCTTAGAGAGATGGGGTAAAAAAGTTTACACTTCTGCTACTCTTTCAGCTAGGGCCTTGAACTGTCAATTTCACATGATGCAGTATCAAGAATTTTTACTAGATCAGTTAACCAAAAAAGTGTCCTCAGATGAAACAATAGACAAAAAATATGTGCAGGAAATGGTACATAACATTCAACAAGTCAGTAACCATTCCCTCAAATGCGGCTATGATGCACTGGAGGCTTCCTTTAGATCAGCCATGACTGGCACAGTCATCAGAAGGCATGCATGGCTAAAAGAACAGGCCTTACCAGACCATGTCAAATCAAAACTATTAGATACTCCTATGGATAAGATCAATTGTTTGGCTCTCCTGCACAACAAGTACTGAAGAAGATGGAAGAGAAGGCAAAATCTGTCCAAACAGTCAAAGATTTCTTGCAGGTCCAACCACCGAGGTTTAGCAGGAATTGGCCCTCCAAGAATTGGTCCTTTCCAGACTCCTCCAGAACTCAGAGAGGCAGGAATAGGCGTTCAAGAGGCAGAAGCCAATCCAGGGGTGCTTACAGAGGATGTCAGTGGCAGGGCAACAACCAGCGAGGCACAGCCACCACCACAACTACTGGTCAATCACAGTGACTTGGCTCTGGCACCGCCTACCAGGGAACAACTGCAAGCACCCTTAGGCGGGAAGCTAGCCTTATTTACAACAAACTGGCATTACATCACAAGAGACAAGTGGATTTTACAGATAATAGACCAAGGTTACAGGTTTCACTTCCATACTCTACCAGGGAAGAGAGGAATGCCAAACCTACCTCCAGATCAAAAGGCAGAAGCACTAAAACAAATATCTCAATTATTAAGGATGAGAGCTGTAGAAAAGGTACCATCTATGGAGCAAGGGAAGGGATTTTACTCCAGACTCTTCCTGGTACCAAGAAAAGAAGCCAAATGGAGACCTATTCTCGACTTGTCCGCGTTAAACACATTCCTCATTGTTCCAAAATTTAAAATGCTGACCCTACAGCAGCTTCTTCCCATGCTGGGCAAGGAGTCTTGGCTGGTGACTCTAGATCTCAAGGAGGCATACCTGCACGTCCCCATACGACCAAACTGCAGAAGATACCTCAGATTTCTTGCAGGATCAGAGCATTATCAATTCTCAGCATTGCCCTGTGGCTTATCTACTGCGCCCAGAGTGTTCACGAAATGCCTGGCATCAGTAATTGCTCATTGCAGGCTTCAGGGAATCCAAATCTACCCATACCTGGACGACTGCCTGATACAAGCGGACAACGAAAGCAAGCTAGCAGAAGATTTACAAAGGGTCATTTATCTGCTACAAGCCCTGGGATACACAGTCAATTTAAAAAAGTCAAGACTGATACCATCCCAGAGAATAACCTTTTTGGGTGCAGAGTTGGACACATCAAGGCAAATGGCATTCCTAACAGTAGAAAAACAGGAGCAGCTACCTCTCTACTTCTTGGCCTTAACAAAACAGAACCATCTGACAGCAAGAAAAGTTCTGCAAGCCTTGGGCTTCATGGCATCCTGCATAATATTGGTTCCTCATGCCAGGCTGTATATGAGAAAACTACAGTGGTACCTAAGGAATTTATGGTCTCAACACAAGTACAGCTTGGAAACCCAGATTCCCATTATTCCATGCCTGAAGCAAGAATTCCTATGGTGGGCTCAGGCTTGTCAATCAAACACAGGATTGCCCTTTCACAGTGCTCAACCAAGCCAAACCATCACGACAGACGCCTCAGACCTCGGATGGGGGGCACACATGCTGGACAAGTGCATACAAGGCTTATGGACTCAAAACCAACTGCACCTACACATAAATCTAAATGAAATGCTGGCAGTAAAACTGGCAATTCAGGCATTCAGACCATTCCTTCAGCAAGGTCTATTGATGATAAGGACAGACAACACCACAGTTATGTGGTACATCAACAAACAGGGAGGCACACACTCATACCCTCTTTGCCGGATGGCACTGGATCTCTGGAATGTGGCCCTGAGCTACAACATACAGTTGAAAGCAATTTTTGTACCAGGAAAAGAAAACATCCTAGCAGTCATTTTAAGCAGGACTACCACGGATGCCCACGAATGGATGCTGCATCCGGACATCTTCAAAACCATTACAAAAAAATGGGGACTCCCAGAAATAGACTTATTTGCATCCCCACACAATCACCAACTAAAGAAATTCTGCACAAGGACGTACCACCCACTTGCTTGGAAGGTGGACTCCCTATCCTTCAGTTGGAAAAACCTGGCAGCATATGCATTTCCACCACTTCCTTTGATGCACAAAGTGCTATTGAAGATCAAAGAGGACCGTCCAAGGATCATTCTGATAGCTCCAGACTGGCCAAGGCAACATTGGTACCCATTACTGAGGAGCATGTCTCGAGAACAAATGTGGCCACTACCCCTAGTTCCCTTGCTGTTAACACAGAACAATTACAACAATCTGCATCCCAACCTGAAAACTCTGCAGCTGACTGCCTGGAACATTGCATAAGACCAATTAACCCAAATTTATCCCAAAGGGTTAAAGACATTATCCTTGAGGCTCGCAGACCCTCAACAAGAAAAAATTATTCAGCAAAATGGAAGAGATATCTCATTTGGAGTACTGAAAAAGGAGATGATGTGTCACTGGTAAACATAGCCAACATTCTGGAATACTCTTCCACACAGGCCTGCCCTACTCCTCCATCAAGATGCATCAGCTATTTCAGCAGAGTACGACTTGGATCCTCCTGTCTTCTCACATCCTCTGCTCAGGCAGTTTCTGAGAGGAATTAAAAATGTAAAGCCTCCTAGGAAGCCACCATTACCAGCATGGGACTTTAACTTTGTGCTAGAAAAATTGACACTTCCTCCTTTCGAACCAGCAGCAACATCAGAATTGCAATACTTATCATGGAAGACTGCTTTCCTGCTGGCAATCACTTCAGCAAGAAGGGTATCTGAACTTCAGGCATTAATGGCAGTGCAACCCTTCCTGATCTTCCATCAAGATAGTGTCCATGAGAACAAATCCTTCCTTTATGCCTAAGGTGGTTTCCAGAGTTTCCTTAAATCAGGCTATCCACCTACCTACATTCTTCCCTAACCCGCAGAACAGGGGAGAAAGACTACTACATACCTTGGATGTGCATAGACAATTACGCTATTACCTGGACAGGACCAAGGGCAATAGAAAAACTGACCAGCTACTGGTAGCATATGCAACAGGAAGGGAAGGAAAAGCAATTTCAAAACAGACAATCTCCAAGTGGATAGGAAATTGCATTAGATTTTGTTACTCCTACCATGGAAAGAAAACTCCAGAGAACATCAGGCCTCACTCTACAAGGGCAACAGCCACTACCACAGCCTTCTTACGAGGAGTGGCTACCAAGGACATTTTAGAAGCTGCTACTTGGAGCTCCGTGCATACATTTGCCAAGCATTATAATTTACCTTTATACTCTAGATCCCGAGCAGGCTTTGCCACTGCTGTTTTGCAAGGGATCCTAACTACACCATAACTTTATTTGTCCACCTCCCCCAGTTTGGCTATGGTATTCTATCCATTTGTAAGGACTGCAGATGCATCCTTGAAGGACATAGTACAGTTTTGTACCTACCATAAATGTAGATGTCCGATAGGAATGCATCTGCAGTCAGGATTACCCACCCGCCTTCCCCTCTGTGGTGCTCCTAGGGTATTTGCCCATCTTATAGCTAGCTGGGGGAATCTATTATGGTGTATTTGTTGTATATCTGTACATACATGCTTATTTTTTGTGTTTGCTCTCTACTGTTTGGAATCATTGGCATTTATCCAAATTTAGCCTTCCAAGAGGGCACCTGGCATCTGGGGCAAGAAACACTGAGGAAAATGGCGTCGGCTGATGCCTTTATACCCGAATAACTGCAGCTATGACGTCGGGTGAAGTGCGACACCAGCCGAGGCCAGACCCAGACTTTGGAATCCGGCCGACCGAAGGGCTGCCTGACGACAGGACAACCCATTTGTAAGGACTGCAGATGCATTCCTATCGGACATCTACATTTATGGTAGGTACAAAACTGTACTTTACCCATTCTGAATAGGTATTTCAAGGACTGCAGAGCATGCTAGAAGGCTTCATTGGTAATTTTTTCTTTACCCATGACTGTTGTACATTTCCTCTGTTGCAGGGCGTGAAACCAGCAAGTTTTGATAAGGTAGCAATTCCTGAAGTAAAGGAAATCATTGAAGGATGTATACAGCAAAATAAAGAAGAACGGTAAGGGTTTTAAAGTAAATACAGACTATTCTTAGCCTGTTAAGAGACAGTAATTGTTCCTAATCTTTTTTGCTCTTGGTTTTGATAACTTGTTACCCTGTTTGTCTGTTCTGACTGTTGAATAGAATATCTTTGTGGCTCTGGTCCAGCAACTCTGTTGCTTTTAAAAGTGCTCAAAAAGTGCTCAAACCTTGATCTCCTTTCTCACTACCACAGTGCAACTGTCCCCGCCCCTGCCTCAGATTGTGTTTGCTCCTATCTTAGAAAATGATGATTAGAGAATATTGGAGTGTAACCTACGGAGGAGGATAGGCTTCAAGACCAGTCTAGTTGGGCTATCTGGTTATGATTATTGGGATAGGTTGTCAACACAGACAAATTAGGGATGTCAAGGTTCTGGATAGTGATGTGCATTAGTCATAATCTTCTTTCGGCTGTTCCCATTAGGGGTCACCACAGCGGATCATCTCTTTCCATTTCCTCCTGTCCTCTGCATCTTGCTCTGTCACACTAACCACCTGCATGTCCTCTCTCACCACATCCATAAACCTTATCTTAGGCCTTCCTCTTTTCCTGTTACCTGATAGCTTCATCCTTAGCATCTTTTTCCCAATATACTCAGCATCCTTCCTCAGCACAAGTCCAAACCAACGTAATCTTGCCTCTCTGGCTTTGTCTCCAAACCTTCCAGCCTGGGCTGACCCTCTAATATACGTATTCCTAATCCTGTCCACCCTCGTCACACCCAGTGCAAATCTTAACATCTTTAACTCTGCCACATCCAGCTCAAACTCCTGCCTTTTTGTCAATGCCACTGTCTCCAACCCATATAACATAGCTGGTCTCACTACCCTCTTGTAGACCTTCTCTTTCACTCTTACTGGTACTAATCTGTCACAAATCACTCCTGACACTCTTCTCCACCCACTCCATCCTGCCTGTACTCTCTTTTTCACCTCTCTTCCACACTCAGTTACTCTGAACTATTGATCCCAAGTATTTAAACTCATCCACCTTCACCACCTCTACTCCCTGCATTCTCACCATTCCTCTATCTTCCCTCTCATTCACACACACATATTCTTAGTCCTGCTGACCTTCATTCCTCTTCTGTCTAGAGCAGATCTCCATCTCTCCAGGGTCTCCTCCACCTATTCCCTACTCTCACTACAGATCACAATGTCATCTGCAAACATCATAGTCCATGGGGACAGCTGTCTGATCTTGTCTGTCAACCTGTCCATCACCCTTGCAAATAAGAAAGGGCTCAGAGCTGATTCTTGACGTAACCCCAACTCCACCTTAAATGCATCCGTCACTCCCACCGCAGACCTCACTGCTATCACACTACCCTCGTACATATCCTGTACCACTCTTACATACTTCTCTGACACTCCCGACTTCCTCATACAATACCACAGCTCCTCTCTAGGCACCCTGTCATATGCTTTTTCTAAGTCTACAAAAACACAATGCAACTTCTTCTTACCTTCTCTGTACTTCTCCATCAACACTCTCAGAGCAAACATTGCATTTGTAGTGCTTTTTCCCGGCATGAAACCATACTGCTTATCACTAATCATCACGTCCCTTCTTAACATAGCTTCCACTACTCTTTCCCATAACTTCATGCTGTGACTGATCATTTTAATCCCTCTGTAGTTACTACAGCTCTGCACATCACCCTTATTCTTAAAAATTGGTACCAAAGCACTTTCTCCATTCCTCAGGCATCCTCTCACTTTCCAAGATTTCATTAAACAATCTGGTTAAAAACTCCACTGCCATTTCACCTAAACATGTCCATGCTTCCACAGGTATGTCATCTGGACCAACAGCCTTTCCATTCTTCATCCTCTTCATAGCTATCCTTACTTCCTCCTTGCTAAACCATTGTACTTCATGATTCGCTATCCCCACATCATCCAACCTTCTTTCCCTCTCATTCTCTTCATTCATCAACCCCTCAAAGTGCTCATTCCATCTCAACACACACTCAGTCTTTTTGGACTTGTTGGCTGTTGGTGAAGCACTCTTTTTGGACTTGTTGGCTGTTGGTGAAGCACCCACCAAGAGGAGAAAACACTGAGAGAAGAAAGGAGCCACTTTTGAGATTTTAAGTATTTTGCTTCAGATTATTTGTTTGCCACCTACTTTTGAGCATTTTCTGGCTTGTTAAACTTGATTTCTGTGTTGGTAACTGTATTTAGAACACAACCTAGAGCTGATTACTGAATTTCCTGCCTGCACTTATTTTTAAAATCGTTTTTTTCTTAAAACTTTCATTTTATCTGTCTCTGGCCTAGCACTCAAGTGCGGGGTCATTTACTGCACTGTTATAACTTGTTGATACTTGTGAACCTCTGCTTTCCTTAAAAAAAACAAAAAAATCTTGCTTTTTTCCCACTTTTCTGAGATTTAAAAAAGTTCAGTTACAGATTTGCTGTTCTGAACTGTTTGTAAGTTTTTTGGAGGCCATTGTTTGCTTGGGCTAAAGGGAAGTCTCTGTGTTCATCAGTGGCAGTGATAAACATTGAGCAGCCTGCCTGCCCCTGTGGGAGTGGTTACTGCCTTGAAACTGTAGTTTTATTGGCCATTTTGGGTCAATTCCAAACTCCTTGATCTCCCTCTCTTAAAACCCTCTTTTGCGCGTTTTTGCGCATAGCACAACATCGGGCAGCGACGCCTAATTGGGTTTAAGCTATTCCTGGCTCCACAAAGTCTGCTCTTCACTTTTTCCCTTAGAACTGCTCTATCTCTCAAATTAAACACCATATTCTCATTCTAAGGCCCCTCACTGGTCCAAATAAGTAATCTTACAAGTTAGCACTAATAAACCATAAGCACTACTTACTCTTATACTCTCTACGATTACCTTGTCCCCTATTGGTCCGTTTTAATTCAGTTCCCTATATTACGCTAGCATGTCCAAAGGTCAGTCAATGGTTTCCTCTCCAGTCCAGCTGGTGAATGTGGGAATTTTGAGGCAATGTTACAACTGTCTCATGTGACAACCCTCTCCTCCTCCAAACAGGTTCAAATATATGTGAGAGATGCAACCATATAGCCAAACTGGAGGCTGAACTCTCTCATCTCAAAACTGGTGTAACCAGTCAGGAGGAGAAGGTAACCTCACACAACACAATTCCAGTATCACATAGTCCCACCACAACAGCGAACCAAACACATAAAAACACAAAAACATACTCGGAGGCTCTAAATAAAAATCTACCTAAGCAACGGAGACCTCCAAAGCAGACATCCAAGCAAACGCTACCCCAAAACAAAACACGTACAACACATAGCACACAAAGTCAGTGTGCCAAGCAGTCACAGCCCTTAAGGCTGAATAACACACCTGATACCCTTGTAATAGGTGACTCTATTGTCAGACACACTGACGTCCCGCTCACCAGGCTGAATAAAGAGAAGGTCACAGTGAGCTGCCTGTCGGGCGCTAGGATCCACCACATAACGCAAGCACTCAGGTCACTCCAAAGCAAATACAAATATGACTCTGTCATTGTACATGCTGGCGTGAATGACCTGAGATGTACCTCCCTCGACTACATGAAAAGAGACATAGAGGAGCTCTCTGATCATGTAGCCCAGGCCGGTATGACCCTGACCTTGAGCAACATCTTACCCTCACCTAGAATGATGCCACAGTATAAAGACAAAATGATCAATTTTAACAATTGGCTAAAATTTTGGTGTCATTCAAAGGGGATCCAGTGTCTGTCAGCCTGGGATGACATGCTCGACAAGCCACGTTGCTTCGCTAGGGACGGCTTGCACCTGTCACCCCTGGGCTTTCGGATATTGGCAAAGGCTCTTGCCACCCCCATAGTGCCTTTTTTAGGCAAGGCTCAAAATTCAAACCCACCTCCATAGACAGCACAAGGAACAAGAAACTAAGGGTAATGCTGCTAAACGCCAGAAGTCTTAACCTCAAGATGCATGCACTCTAAGCTCTCCTCAGTATGGAGAACATCGATATCTGTGCAGTGACAGAAACCTGGTTCAAGGCTCCAGAGAGCACCCCAGCACTACCAGGTTATACCTCATAGCATGCTTTTCGGCCCCAAAACCCGGACCGCACCACAAAAGGGAGGGGGAGTATCCATATTTATCAAGGATATCCACACCTCCAGGTTAGTGGCAGTGCACGAAGTATCGGAGACCATCCATGTGCAACTGACAGTGGGCAAGACTGCTTTTCAGTTTATAGCATTCTACAGACCATCCTCTGTCAGGAATCCCACTCTGCTTTCCTGAAAACATTGGAGAACACTAAGGTCTCTCCGAACACCATTATATTGGGCGACTTCAACTACCCAAACATAGACTGGGAGCATTACTCAAGCCCCAGCACCTTAGCCCAAAGGTTCCTGGAATTTATAAACTCAAATGCTATGGAACAACTAGTCACCACTCCCACAAGAGGGGAAAACATACTAGACCTGATCATTACCAACATGGGGAATCTATGCTCCATACCAGAAGTATATCCCTCATTGGTAAGATCAGACCATAAACTAATTTCACTGGATATCCACATCCCGACCCCACCCCCAGCCCAGAAAGCCACAGTGAAAAACTTCTCAAAAGCGAACTTTACACTTCTCAAAACTGAAGTGGAATCCTTCAAGGCCCCAGGGCCAGTGGAAACTACGGCCCAAACTGCAGAATCCTATATAAACGCATTCTACGGGCATCTCCAGGAATGCATGGATCATGCTATCCCAAACAAAATCAAGACCCAGTCATCCAAAGGCAGGCGTCCAGTCTGGTGGACCCCAGCCATAAATAAACTGTACAACAGAAGGAGGAAGCTACTACATGATAGTGCAAAATCCCTAAAAGGGAAGGCATCTCTGATCAGTACTAGCAAAAAATTACGATCCCTCATAAAATCCTCCAAGGCCAGCTTCGAGAGAAAAATTGCACAGGACACTAAAGACAATCATAACGCTTTTTTCAGTTATGTTAGGAACCTGGGATGCAACTCCCAGACTTGTTCTGATTTGATTCTAAATGACAAAAAATACACTGAACCCACAAACATCGCCAATATCCTGGCAGAGTTCAGTGCAAACTTCTCCACCCCCTCCCCCCCAAAAGAGCAAGTATCTATCCCGGCAGAGTGCAGTCTCCCAAACATCTCTGATGCTCAGGTGAAGGCCGCACTCTCCAAAGCAAAAAAACACTTCTTCCATGGGACCAGATGGCGTCCCGGGTTGCGTCCTATATGAACTCCAAGAAGAACTAATCCCTCAAGTAAAACTGCTGTACAATCTCAGCGTCACTACAGGATATGTGCCCAAAGAATGGCGTACAGCAGCAGTGGTCCCACTCCACAAAGGTGGTGTCTCTGCGGACCCTGGAAACTATCGCCCCATAAGCCTGACTAGCCTAGTATGCAAGGCTGTGGAGAGGATCATGGAACTCATAAACAAAGACATTGGGGACCTACAGACACTAGATCCTACCCAATCTGGTTTCGTCAAGGGCAGATCCTGCCTTTTGAACCTGGTCGACTTCTTCGAAACAGTCACCAAGGCCATAGATGAAGGGAAGGTAGTCCACACAGCCTATCTGGACCTCGCAAAAGGCATTTGACACAATACCCCACTTGGACATCATAGATAAGCTATCCAGCCTAAATATAAACCCCTATGTCACAAGATGGGTTGCAAACTGGCTCAAAGACAGAACCCACAGAGTCAGAGTTGCTGGAGCCATGTCGGACTCGAAACCAGTCACAAGTGGCATCCCACAAGGTTCTGTCCTAGGACCTCTCTTGTGCAGTATTTACTTTTCTGAGGTACAGGCCAACGTGGGAGGACTATGGCTCACCAAGTTCGCAGATGACTGCAAACTGGGCGCCATAATCGACTCTCCAGCTGAGACAAACATCCTTCAAAAAGGTCTCGCAGAGTCGGATAACTGGTGCCAGAGCTATGTTCTAAAGCTAAATGCCAAAAAGTGTATAGTCATACCCTTTGGCAAAAACAATGTGCCCACAAATTACCACATAGGTGGTAACCCATTAAGTACAGAGAAAGTAATTAGGGATCTGGGGACCCAAGTTGATAGCAATCTCTCCTTTGACAACCACATTGCCAAAGTGGTTAGAAAGACCTTCTACATAGCCCACCTCATCATGAAAGGATTCACATCTAGATCAAGAGAGGTAATCGTCCCCTTTATTCATCTCTCATCAGGCCAATCATAGAATACGATGCCCGCTTTGGGATGTACCTTACCAGACACCTGCAGCAATTAGAAAGACCCCAAAAGTACCTCACCAGGATGATCAAGGGACTCAAACAGATGCCATATGCTGCTCGGTTAAAAAAACTCCAGCTCTACTCAGTTGCATACCGCCTACTTCGAGGCGATCTATGCCTGACATATAAAGCTATGTCCAACCCAGAATTAATGGACATGCTCCACCTCAGTAAATCTAAATCCCTTAGAGCCACGCGCTCAAGGGACTTTAACCTCAGCACAGAAATAAACAGGACATGCTGGAGGGACAGATTCATAATCCAGAGGCTCCCTTCGCTCTGGAATAGAATTCCAATTCATGTTAGGCAGAGCACCTCACTGACTCTCTTCAAGAAGAATCTTGATGAGTGGATGGGGGATTGTAGGTTTGTCCTGGGGATTACTTCCGTGTCACTATTAGACAGAGGCACAGTAAACTAAACTTTAAAAAGGGCACAGTATACTCAAATCAAGGGGTGGCGTAAGCCAAACAGTCGGGCTAGGCTTATAAATGCCCCAGGGCAGATAGCCTAGTATGAACCTATGAACTCCTCGCTTGTGAGCATGTTTCCCTCATTATCCTTTATCACCTTTACCTGCTGCAAATCTTTCCTAGCTCGGTCCTTCTGTCTAGGCAATCGGTACAGGTCCTTAGTGTCCAACCTTTTGTACAACTCTTCATATGCCTTATCCTTAGCCTTCGCCACCTCTCTTTGCCATGCACCCTATCTCCTTATACTCCTGTCTACTTTCTTCATCTCTCTGACAATCCCACTTCTTTGCTGACCTCTTTCTCTGTATACTTTCCTGTACTTCCTCATTCCACCTCTGTCTCCTTGTCCTTCCTCTGTCCAGATGTCATACCAAGCACCTTTCTAGCCCATCTCCCTTACTAGCTCTGCTGTAGTTACCCAGCTATTTGGTAACTATTCACTGCCACCCAGTGCCTGTCTCAACTCATCCCTGAACTCCCTCACAATTACCCTTTTTCAATTTCCACCATTTGATCCTTGGTACTGCCCTCACACGCCGCCTCCTCTTGATCACCAGCGTCATCCTACAAACTACCATCCTATGCTGCCTAACTACAATTTCCCCGGTCACCACTTTACAGTCTCCAATCTCCTTCAATCTGACCCTCCTACACAAGATATAATCCATCTGTGTGCATCTTCCTCCACTCTTGTATGTCACCCTATGCTCCTCTCTCTTATTAAACTTTTTATTCACCACAGCCATGTCCATCCTTTTCGCAAAATCCACTACCATCTGACCTTCTGCATTCCTTTGTTTAACACCATACCTACCCATCACTTCCTCATCCCCTCTGTTCCCTTCACCAACGTGCCCATTGAAATCTGCTCCAATCACCACTCTCACCCTTGGGTACAGTCATCACCACTTCATCCAACTTGCTCCAAATTTTTTTTTCTCCTCCATCGCACACCCAAGTTGTGGAACATATGCACTTACAACATTCATCATTACACCATCAATTTCCAGCTTCATAAACATCACTCTATTCGACACTCTTTTCACCTCCAAAACACTCTTAGCATACTGTTCCTTCAGGATAACTCCTACGCCATTTCTCTTCCCATCCACAGCATGATAAAACAGTTTGAACCCAACTGATACACCTAGCCTTACTCCCCTTCCATCCGGTCTCTTGCACACACAATATACCAACCTTCCTTCTGTTCATCATATCAGCTAGCTCTTTCCCTATACCAGTCATACTGCCAACATTCAAAGTTCCGACCCTGACTACCACAGTCCTAGCCTTTCTCCTCTCTTCCTTCCTTCTGCCATGTCTTCCGCCTTTTCTCCTCCTTCAGCCAACAGTAGCCCAATTTCCGCTAGCACCCTGTTGGCTAACAGTACTGGTGGCGGTCTTTAACTCTGGCCTCGATCGATCCGGTATGGAAATATTTACTGGTGTCCGCATTAGTTAATAGTCCAAATGTCATTAGATGTTCATCGTGTTTCACTGCTGCAGTCATTACACTTGGGTTATCCTGCCGTCAGGCGGTCCCGCAGTCGGCTAGAGTTTCAAAGTCTTGGTCCGGCGTCGGTTGCTGTCGCCTCCTCCCTGACGTCAGTGCGTCAGGGGTTTATAAGAAGCAGCCGACACCATTTTCTTCAGTCTTTCTTGCCGTGTGGTGCCCACAAAAGCAGTTCGTAAGTGCCGGTCGGCCGACTCCTGAGATCAAATTCGATTTTCAGAACCGAAGCCTTCAATAAAGCTAAATACCCCATTGGGGAAACTTTTTCTTGCCTCAGACCGATGTCAGTAAAAGTTAATAATTGTATTTCTTGTGGGAAGCAAATACCTCATAAGGATTTTCATTCTTACTGTATTCCATGCCTAGGCCCAGATCACGACGTCACTAGTTGTCGGTTTTGTGCTAGATTTAACAAACACACTATTAAACGTTGGTTTGATTTTGCTCACCTTTACTTTGGCCGAAGGTTTAATTATACCATGCCGTCGGAACAACCAACGACCGGAATTCACAAAAAACGCAAAGACAAGGATAAGGACAGGCATCCGAGGCCCAAAACTGACGAAGCCTCTTCTAGGCCAGTCGCCGGTTCTCAGTGAGGCGCTTTCACAGCCCCTGACACCTGCTACCGACTCCCACGTGGAGGTGCCTAGGCCTCTGGATACTCAGGGTGTTGGGCCTATGGAGACTAACCCTTCAGATGGGTCATGAGCCACTGAGCAGGCATCGGCTTCTGAGGGAGTTTTCAGACCTTCACAACTTACCATTGCAACTACAGCCAAGTCCAAAACTACATTAAAGACAAAGAAGCAAGTACAGCATTCACCTGGACAGGCCTCCATGCCTAAAAAGCAGATGCTCAAAATGGCCGAAGACTTAATTACTCTGATCAGGGGTTCCCATCCCCCTCCTGATAAAAGGCCTAGGCAGGATGCAGACTGATTCCTCTGACCAGGTTTCTATATATTCTGATTCCTCTTCAGACCAGGGATACTCTTTACCCCCCTATGAGGGCTCTGATGTTGAGGAATCAATTCCTTCAGCCTCTCCTCCTGAGGATTATTCTTTTGGGGAAACTTTAAATACCATGAGGGAGCATTTCCATTGGGAGGGCCAGGATTACTCAGAATCTAAGAAAAGGCTCAGAGACATTCTTTTATTGCCTCAGCACAGGCCCCTTGCTATTCCGCCAGTGTTGGATATTGTGGATGATGTGTTCTCTGAATCCAGTTTAAATCCTGATTCTTTACCCCCTGCTCCAGTCAAGCCAGACAGGTACTACAGAGTCCCTGACTCTCACAAATTTCTTTATAAAAACCCTGTTGCTGACCCAGAAACTATTTCCCAGGGTCCCAAAGGGGTAAAGGCTTCCACGGCAAAAAATCCAGTTCCCTCTGACAGGGATTCTAGAGCATTAGACAGATGGGGTAAGAAAGGTTACACCTCTGCATCTTTAGCAGTGAGGGCTTTAAGTTGTCACTTTCACATGCTTTAATATCAACAATATTTACTGTCTCAGTTAAAACAGAAAATGAATACAAGTGCAGAACAACCTGACTATAAGGAAATGCAGGATTTATTGCATGCAGCTGAACAAGTGGGAAAGCATACTTTGCAATGTGGTTTTGATTCATTAGAGGCTTCTTGTAGAGCAGCAGTTACAGGATCTGTGATTCGAAGACATGCTTGGTTAAAAGAACAAAGTTTACCAGGTCATGTTAAGGCAAAATTATTGGATGCTCCTTTACAGCAAGATATTTTATCTGGTGTTAAGGCAGAAGAGGTATTAAAGAAAATGGAGGATAAGGCAAAATCTATGCAAACAGTGAAGGATTTCTTACAGTACAGCCACCTCGATTTAGCAGGAATTGGCCTACAAAAAATTGGTCCTTTCCAGTGTCAGACAGGCCACAAAGAGGCAGATAGACGCCCAAGAGGCAGATCTCAGTCCCAAGGCTCTTACAGACCACGACAGTGGGGTGCTTCAACCCCAAAAGGAGGTGAAGATAAGTCACAACCTTACAGGAAACAGTCCCACTGACTTCCCCCTTCCACTGCCAAGCTCTTCCCTTTTGGCAGCTCCCTTAGGGGGGAAACTAGCACTTTTTTCACAAAACTGGCAAGCAATCACCCAAGACAAATGGGTTCTGAATATTGTGTCTCAAGGTTACAGGTTCCACTTTCACACTTTACCAAGGCTAAAAGGAATGCCAGACCTGCCACAAAATCAATGGGCAGAGGCACAAAAGCAAATTACAGCCCTCATGGACATGAGAGCTATTCAAAAAGTGCCACAGCAGGAACAAGGACAAGGATTTTACTCAAGACTCTTCCAGGTCCCCAGAAAGGACAAAGCCTGGAGACCCATACTAGACCTTTGTACTCTAAACACTTACCTGGATGTACTGAAATTCAAAATGTTGACACTACAGCAGCTCCTTCCCATGTTGGGCAAGAAAGCTTGGCTTGTTACTTTGGACCTGAAAGAGGCATACCTGCATGTCCCTATCAGACAAAATTGCAGAAGATACCTCAGATTCATATCTGGTTCAATGCACTACCAATTCTCTGTGCTGCCCTTTGGCTTATCTACTGCGCCCAGGGTATTCACAAAGTGCTTGGCACCAGTAATTGCATTTTGCAGACAAAAGGAATTCAAATATATCCTTACTTGGACGACTGCCTAATTCAAGCAGAGAACAAGGACATTCTTCTACAGCATCTGGCATTTGTGAAAAGACTTCCAACATGCCTAGGGTACACAGTCAACGAAAATAAATCAAAACTAGTACCCTCTCAAGAGATAATATTCCTGGGTGCAAGCTTAAATACAACTGCCCAGATGGCTTATCTCACGCCAGACAAAGGCAACTGACTACCTGTTTCAAAATGTTGGCAACAAAGACCCAGTTATCTGCAAGAAAAATTCTGCAGGCTTTGGGCTTCATGGCATCCTGCATACTGCTAATTCCATATGCAAGACTGCATATGAGGGAAACTTCAGTGGTATCTGAAAAGTGTTTGGACTCAACATTGCCACAGCCTGGAAACAGTGATTACTCTCATTCCTTGCCTGCAACAGGAGTTTCGATAGTGGGTGAAGGCTTGTTACCAGAACAAGGGACAGCCATTCACATTACCCCCAGCCAGGCAGAACAACGGATGCATCAGATTATGCCTGGGGGGCCCACATAGGAAGATGCTTTCAGGGCACATGGTTCTCAAACCAAATGCATCTACATATTAATCAAAAAGAGATGCTAGCTGTTCAAAATGCCCTGACAGCCGTCAAGGACCTACTTCATCCGGGACAACTACTGATAAAGACAGACAACACCACGGTCATGTGGTATATGAACAAGCAGGGGGGGCACACATTCTTACCCCCTTTGCAGACTAGCCATGGCTTTGTGGGACACAGCATTGACTTACCAAGTACACCTGCAGGCACAATTCCTGCCAGGAAAGGAAAATACTCTGGCAGACTAACTAAGCAGGAACCTCATGGATCTCCATAAGTGGCAACTGGATCCACAAGTCTTCAGCATGATAACAAGGAAATGGGAATGCCCGGACATAGATTTTCAGCTGGAAAAACCTATCAGTATATGCCTTTCCTTCACTGCCTCTCCTCCCCAAGGTACTCCTAAAGGTCAGACAGGAGAAGCCAAAGATGATACTGATTGCCCTAGACTGGCCCTGCCAGTACTGGTATCCTATCCTAAGGAACTTGTCTCAATGCCCAGCTTGTACCTTACCTCAAATACCTCATGCACTGTCCCAGCAAAACAATCGGATCCTGCACAGCCAACTCAGGACTTTAAACCTGTCAGCATGGCGGATAATGTAGTCATACAAAACACACCTCTCAGTAAAGCTGTGATGGATGTCATTTTGGAAGCCAGAAGGCCTAGTACTAGAAAATCTTATGCTGGAAAATGGAAGAGATTCTGTGCTTGGAACCAGGCACAAGGAACTGATACAGCTGTACCAAATATTGGATTTTGCAATACTTAACTGAGATGCTGGACAAAGGCCTATCTTTTTCATCAATTAAAATTCATGCCTCTGCTATTTCGGCTCATTACAATACAGAGCCACCAATCTTTTCTCATCCTTTATTAAGGCAGTATCTCAGAGGAGCCAAAAATTGAAGGCCTCCAAGGATATCACCAATACCTTCATGGGACCTTAACTATGTCTTGGAAAAACTCACCCTGCCTCTTTTTGAGCCAGCTGCTACTGCTGATATAAAGTTTTTATCTTGGAAAACTGCTCTGCTCCTAGCAATAACTTCTGCAAGACGAGTTTCAGAGCTACAGGCACTCATGGCTGTGGAACCTTTTATCATTTTTTTAATCCAGACAGGGTCTCTGAGGACAAACCCAGCATTTATGCCTAAGGTGGTGTCCAGTGTGGCTCTTATCCAAACTATTCATTTGCCAACTTTTTATCCAAATCCACAGAACAAGGGGGAGAAAATTCTGCATTCTTTGGACGTACACAGCTTAGATTCTTCTTGGACAGAACCAAAGTTTTCAGAAAGACAGAGCAATTACTAGTGGCATATGCTGCAGGATCACAAGGAAAGGCCATCTCAGAGCAGACTATTTCAAAGTGGATAGGCCACTGCATTCGTTTCTGCTATTTACAGCATGGCAAGCCAGTGCCTAAGGGCATTAGGCCACATTCAACCAGAGCTGCAGCCACTTGCAGCCTTTCTCAGGGGAGTACCAACCAAAGACATTTTAGAGGCTGCTACTTGGAGTTCAGTGCACACCTTTACAAAGCACTATCATCTGCCACTCTACTCCAAATCCAGGGCAGGCTTTGCCACTGCAGTTCTTCATAGCCGCTTCTAATTCTGTTTAGCTCCAGCCTTCCAACCATAGCTTTGGGACTCTACCCAAATTTAATGACTGCAGCAGTGAAACACGAAGAACATAGTACAGTTGTGTACACTTACAATAAATATAGATGTTAGAGTGTGTTCACTGTTGCAGTCCAGGTTACCCACCATCCGCCTTATCTTTGCTGGAACTTATCTGCACTTCTCTAATCTATACAACCTCTGTGGTGTATTTGCTTGTAGATGAAGGTAAAGTTTATATTGGTGCATGTATTTTATATATATTTATAATATATATATATATATATATATATATATATATATGTGTGTGTATGTATATATATATATATATATATATGTATGTATAAAAATATTGGTTTCCCTTTTAGGGGGCAACTGACTTCTGGGGCAAGAAAAACTGAAGAAAATGGCTTCTTTTATACCCCTGATGACCTGACGTCAGGGAAGGGGCGACAGCAACTGACGTAGGACCCAAGACTTTGGAATTCAGGCCGACTGAGGGCAACCTGCCAGCAGGATTACCCAAATGTAATGACTGCAACATTGAATACAAGTGAACATCTACATTTATGGTAAGTGTACACAACTATACTTTCACAAGTCTGAACATTTTTTTGATGTCTCTTTCATTCTCTCTCACTGTTTGGTCTTCAGATCTGATATCTGATCAGATTCAACTGCATTTTCAAGACTTACCTTTAATGCATCATACCTCCCTTAACTCCTCAGATCTGTTTGCCACCAACATGTCAAGACATGATTCAGAGTCTCGAGTGTCAGTTAACTATTGAGATAAGTAATTTCTTTTAAATTACCTACTACTTCAAGAGCTTTCCTTGTTTAGAGCTTTAGTATTTAACTGTTATATCCTCCCATTCAAGTTTTTTTCCCAGGCGTTAGAAAGGGGAAGGGCAGTAGTCTCTCTCTTTGCCTTCATTCCGGAGCCATTGGCACCTTTCTCTGTAAATACTTACCAAAAAAAAAAAAACTTTATTAGCTTTACTGTTTAGCTTTTAAATAGTATAAACTTCATTAGAGTAAGTTACAAGTTGGTCTTTATTAAACATTCTGCCTGTGTTCCTGATTATATCTGACAAACCTACAGGCTTTAAAAGATGCACTTCTTGTGGGCATAATTCCGAATTCAGATGCCCATAAGAAGTGCATCTGTTGCCTGGGACCCGGTCATTTAGATGTGGACTGCCAAATCTTTGCATCTTTTAATCCCAGGGCCCTCTCTCTCACAGGATGGGTACATTGATTCTAAAAGACTGTTGCCTTCTTTTGGGGCTCAAACCTCCTCAAAGCCTTCTAGTTCCAAAGAACTTGAGCATTGAGCTCTCTCGGCCTCCCAAGGCCGTCACCAGAATTTCTGGAAAAAAAGACCAAAGTTGTTGGATGTGACATCTCATCCGACCCAGACTAGACATTTTCTGGATCCAAGCAAAATGAGACTTTCTCCAGATCTGAAAGCCTCATCGGATCAGGGCAAATCAGAACAAATTTCAGATTGGAGAACTTCCTCTGATCTGGCAGACAATGTTTGTCCAATTTTTCCACTCTGAGCAGGATAACCTCTAATCCTAAGGTGTCAGATCCGAAGGTTCGGAGCTGTACTCTGATACTGCATATAAAACAGGAGTCTCCGGGCTCCCACAGCTTAGGTACTGAGAACACCATCCAAGTCAAGACACCCTACCACTGTTTCTTTCTCCAGGTCTTCCTGGAGTTTTTCTGACACCTTTATGGATAGGATGATGTGGAATTCCTCAAGGCTGAGATACAGATGGGGGTCTGTTTTCTATTTCCCATCTTGGATACATGAGAGCTCCGTCACTCACTTTCCAACCTCATTTTCCAATCCGAATCTCTGTTTTGGAAATCCAGGATCTGGGAATACCGAGAGAGATGATGTCTGGGCTGAGGAAACTCCCTTCCTTGACTCCTATTATGTCCCTGACCAGGCCTGTTCTGCATTTGTTTGATCAGAACGGGTCTCTGATCAGAGACATTGACACCGACTCTGGGGGGGTGTAGTCTTCAGCACCCACCATGTTGGTTCCTTCCCTTCCCCTCAGTGCTTCGGCCCTTGACAACTCGGGTCTGATTCTATCTGGAGGCCCAGCTTCAGGTTTGAGGGAGGGATAGGAGGTCTCTCTGCGTCAGTTTACCTTCCAGGTTGCAATAAGGGCTTTCTCTAGGATCAGCGAAACGTCTCCTCAATTCCGTAATCCTCCCCATTTTTCATCTGGTCTGAGCATTGAACCCATACATCCTGCCATAGGTCAGCCTTCCCCATTAAGCCTCCAGAATGCTTTCCAGCAAGGGGAACCCCCTTTGTTCTGATACCTCCCCTGAACACCCCACAGAGAGGTCCCGCGCAAGAAAAAGTGCATGAGGAGACACTTAATGGAGTCCTTGACCTAGGGCACAGATTTTGATGGAGAAGGATCCCCTGATCACCACCGGTCTGTCTCTCCTTTGGAGACCTTCATGAACTCCCAAGGCAAAAAAGTTGCTGTTCCTCCTAAAATCCTTTTTCCATGGAGTCTGTGTTCCTGGAAGCTATCAAGGTGGGCCTGGCTACATCCTGGGTGCACCCCCTCAGCAGATGAACTCCTCAACTTAGTTTCCTGCCAGGCTTGGAAGGAGCTGGACACAGTCAAGCCGATCCCAGAATGTCCTGACAAGTTCCTTAGTCCACTTGCCAACCACTTACATTGGAGTAAAGGTGTCCTAGTCGATGCCATTGATGTTTGCAGCCACAAAGTCTGAACAAAGCCCCTGTGTTCATCCCCCAGGCAAGGAATCTCTGGCATTGGACAGACATGGGAATCACATTTATGCCTCCGCCACTTTTGTGCTAAGAGGATTGAACTACTTGACACATTTTACACGCTTGTAGAGAGATCCGGTGAGAGTTCACCAGCGCTCTCACACCTTGTTGGAGGAGGACCTTAAAAAGCTTTCTCCCCAACTGGCAACTCTGTCTTCCCCTTGCAAATTCCTCAATGAGGCTGATTTCGCACTCTGAGGAAGGCATCTTGTGAGCAGCTGGTGCGGGTATAGCCATAAGAAGACATGCCTGGATGAGACTTTGAGATTTCACGGAACCCTTCAAGGTGTCTTTTATTAGAGCCCCTTTTGATGGGTCCTTTTTATTTGGACCATCTGTAAAAGAAAGGCTTGGCTGCAGCGAGAATGTTGCAAAGACCTTGTCTGCCATGGGGATCAAGTTTTCTACCCCCTCCAAGAACCTTCTTAAGGAATCAAACAGGTGGGAAGAAGGCTTGGTTCGGGAAATCTCAGGTGTCTTCCCAGGATCCGCTTGGGGATACTTACTCCTAAGGCAGAGGAGGTGGTTTCAGTTATAGACACTACCCTAGAGGCGGGGGTGGGGTGGGTCAGTCCTAAAAAGTCAGGGCTTCAGGGAACCCTTTCCTTATAAGTCCTATCCGCACACCTGAAGCACTGCATGACTATCTCTGGAGTCAGTCAGTGGACGTCTATCCCTGCACCTAGATGCCTGGACAAATATAACAATGCCTGGGTGATAAAAAAATAATATCCAGAGGTTACTACATTCCCTTTTCCCCTTCACCTCCGAGTCCCAGGAGGATACTCCCTGACATGCCTCCCAATGAGGGGGAGTTTGCCATTCAAGAATTCAAAATTTGTAGAAGTCGTTTCATCCAAGTGGTCCCAACCAAACAAGTAGGATACTGAACTCATTCACACTTTTTTTTTTTTTTTTGGTGCCAAAGAAAACAGGTGGACATAAGACCAACACTGAATCTCAGCAGCCTAAACCTATACGTGAAGAAGTCGAAGTTCACAAATGGTTACGATTCAGTCCATTCTTCCTTTTCTACACAAGGATGATTGAATGTGCTTCATAGATCTCTAGGACGTGTATAAGTCCACTGGGCCATGAAGTGCCCATTTTCAGTGGAGGCCCGGAGAGAAAAGCTCCATAAGCAATACAATACAATAAGGGTTACATAGTGTTGAAGGTAAATAAAAGTGTAAAATTCATACAGTCAGGAAATGCTAAAGCTATACAATATAATAAGGGTTACATAGTGTTAAAGGTAAAATACAAGTGAAAATTCATACAGTCAGGAAATGCAAATGCATAAAATGTACATCATAAGACACCGTTAACAGATTCCACTTTTTTTACAGTGGCAATACTGATATTTACAATATTTACATACTTGGAGTCGTGAGAAATTGCTTTTTATCTGTGACAGCTAAGTCTATTTTGGGAGAATAGAAATAAAAGCTTGAGGGTAGAGTGGAGCAAGGAGTATAGAGAGCTCAGTGGGGAAAATTCCCTAGAATTTATGTAGAGTGAAAGCAGGAACATTTCCATTTGGATGACAGGTATATGAACAGTTGGGTCTTGAAGGATTCTGGGTTAGGTATAGTCCTAAGTGAGGGAGGGAGAGAGTTCCATTTCTTACCTAGAGAGAAGGAGAGTAGAAGCTGGCCAGCGGGATGTTTGGGTTCGTGGATGGAGATTAGGTTTTGTTGTTCAGATCTCAGAGATCGATTTGGGATGTATGGTGGAAGGATGTTAAGGCTGGGCATTTATCTGGGTAGAATATTAATTTGTGAGCGGTGGTTAGTTGGAGGTAGTGTAGGTGGTTGGGGAGTTCTAGCCAGTTCAGAGATTGTAGGGTAAGGCAATGGTGAGTTGAGGTTTTGGATTTAGTGGCAAATTTAGAGATCTTATTATAACAAATTTCAAGTTTTGAGGTGTTGGAAGCAGACAGATTGGTTAGAAGAGGGGCTCCATATAGTAGAGAGGGTAGAAGGTAGGTAATTGCCAAGGTATGCCTAGAGGAGTTGGAGAGAAAGCGGTTATTCCTGTAGAGCATACCTAACTTTTGGTGGATTTTCTTTGTTTTGTTGTATGTGGTTATCGAATTTAAGGTGTTCATCTATGGTAATGCCAAGAAGTTTTGCAGAAGGGACCACTTCTATAGCAGTGTTGGTTTGGCTTAGGACTTTGAAAGCATTTTTGTCAAAAGAGAAAGCCCTGGAAGGAGGGAAAAAGTAGTATTTTAGATTTATTAGAGTTGAGAGAGAGATTATTTTGGTGCTTCCCGTTCTCCGTAGTGGAAAAAGCTATTTGTGTTTTAGCCAGAAGTTCAGGAAGGTTAGAGGCTGCACAGACCTAAGGTAGAGTCATCAGCGTATTGGATGACAGTGTGAAGGTTATTAATAAAGATGTTGAAGAGCATGGGTCCGAGGATGGACCCCTGGGGAACGCCGGTGGGTGTTGGCAAGGAGGAGGAAGTAGAGTTATTCCATCTGACAGCTTGAGATCTGTCTGATAGGTAATTGGAGAACCAGGATAGAGTAGTAGGGAAGAGATTAAGGTTGGCGAGATGAAAGAGAAGGTGTGTATGGGAGATGGTGTCAAAAGCTTTAGAGAGATCTAGCAGTACTGTGGATACTAGAAGTCCAGAATCTCGGGCTCGATTGACTGTTTCTAGGAAGGATAGTAAGGCAGTTATGGTGCTGTGGCGGAAGCTGTGTTGGGTGGGTGTTAGTAGGTGATTCTGAGTTAAGAAAGGCAAAAGTTGTTGGTGGACACATTTTTCTAGAATTTTAGATATTTGAGAGAGTAGGGCAATGGGGCGGAAGTTGGAAATAGTGGTGTTTTTGCCTTCTTTGTGAAGAGGTAGAATGTAGGCTGAAGCCAAAGTTTGGGTACATACGACTCTTTTAACGATCTGTTAATTAGGATACAGATTGGGAGGGCAATACCTTCGGCAGCACATTTGAGGAAGGAGGAGGGTATGTTGTCAGGGGCATTAGAGCATGGCTTTAGTTTGGATAAGAGCCTTTTTATAAAAAATGGTTGAAACTGGTTTGAGTTGGAAATTAAAAGGACAGTTATTATGGTTGTTGGGTGTTGAGGAAAGAGAGTTGGGTGGATTATTGCTTGGGAAAGTTTTGGTTAGCTTAGCTATGAATTCTGTAAAGAAAGAGTTGAAGTGAGAGCTCAGCTCCGTGTCAGTTAAACTAGGGTCAGGGCACGGATTATTCCTGGACCCTGGATGGAGAAGGGAATTAACTGATTTCCAGAATTGTTTTGGGTTCTTATTGTTGGACTGAAGTTTATTATAGTAGTTTTTTTTTGTCCAAGGTGATTAGTTTTTTTTACTTGGTTGCGGAGTTGGGTGTATTGGAGCAAGGTGGAAGACATTTTATTTTTCTGAGAAAGCTTCCAGAATTTGTCCCTGTGACGCATGATTTGTTTTGTTTCTTTGGTCAGCCAAGGAGCAGAATTGGCTTTGACTCGTTTGTTTGTTAGTGGGGCTAGGGAGTTGAGTATTTAGGAAGGCAGAGTCAAAATGTTCTACAGCATTGTCAAGGGGAAGAGTATTTAGGATTTGCCAGTTAATTTGTTTAAAAATGTTTGAGAAAATTGTGGGGTTAAAGTTGCTAAGATTTAGAGTTTGAATGTAGTGGTGCTGATATTGCGTGGAGTTAGCTGAACGATGATTGAAAGCAGGGAGATGGTCACTAAAGGTGTCAGAGATAGTGCCAGAGAATTATTTTGTTTGGATGGGAGACTAGAATCCAGTCTATGGTGGACCCTGGGGGATGGTTTTTGTTAGGACGAGTTGTAGAATGGATTACTCGGGTGAAGTTGTAGAGGTTAATGGATTGGGGGGGGCGTGTTGATTTTATTCCAATAAATATTAACGTCGCCTGGAATGTAAGTTTCATATTTTATTTCAGTTGAGGCCCAGTGAAGAATATTTTCAAGGGTGGAGATGTTGTCGCCTGGGGAGATGTATAAGGAAATAATGCAGATATTCTTATGTTTGTTCAATCATAGGAGACTTGCTGTTAGTTCAGAATTTTTGAATTGTGGGGTTGTGATTTGAAGAGGGATTAGGGAGAGAAGGTTAGAGTAGATTAGAGCAGAGCCTCCACCGTTTTTATTTAATCGGTCGCTTCTGAGGATGTGGAAACCAGGAGGTAAGATTTCAGAGTCAGCAATATGGGGTTTTAGCCAGGTTTCGGAGATGGCTAAGATGCCAGGTTGGTTGTGGTTAATCCATGCTTGTACTTGGTGTACTTTGTTGTTAAGGTTCTGGGCATTGATAGTGAAGAACTTGAGTGTTAAGAGAGAAAGCAGAAGAAGAAGGGGAAGGGGGGAAAGGGTTATTTGTAGTAGGAGAAGTAGGGGGTGGGGAGGAAGGAGTTGTTTGTAATGAGGCAAGGGCCGGGGTTAGGATGGATATCTCCAGATAAGGCTAGGACATTACTGGAGAAAACTTTTAGCCTTTTAGGTTTGTATAGTAGGAAGTTGTTTGGGGCTAGCAGTAGTTTGAGTGAAAGTTTTTGTTGAGGTGGAGAAGAGTTTGGGATGGAATAGGTGCAGTAGGTTAGGAGGAATAAGAGACTGGGATATGGAATGGAAGTGAGTGAATAGAAGAGGTTGCAGGTGAGTGCAAGGGATAGCTTGACTAGAAGGAAGGCATGGGAGAGCTTTGGAAGAGTAAGAGGTAGCATGATAAAGAGGAATTAGAAGTACAAGAAGGGAGCAAGGGACCTGGATAGTATAGAGAAGTTGGGAGGGCATGTTTAGAATGTGGAGAAAAGAAGGGAGAAATGTAGTGGAAGAGAACAGGTTATTTGCGGAGGAGTGGTAAAGAAGTAGAAGGGGTTATATTAAATTGCAGAGAGGAGAGGAGGAGATTATGTTTAGAGAGGGTGTAGGATAGTGGAGTGGGAGGGGTGATAAGAGGACTATGATTAGTTAATTGATATAGGTGGGAGGGGTAATAAGGAGAGTACTGTGATTAGTTCATTGATATGGGTGGGAGGAGAATGTGAAGAATAAATGTAGAGGTGCTGGGGGCGGCTGGAATTTGGGGGCAGGGTAGGAGAGCGGAGTGAGCCCACAGGGCGAACAGAGTGGGTAGAGCCAAAGGAAGGAGAATGTGAGGAAAACAATCAGTGGAGTGTGAGAACCAGAAGGTAAGTTTGGAGTGATGTTGTAGGAGGTTGAAATATTTAGAGAAGTGGAATAGTGGGTAGATATCTGGATGGAAGACAGTAGAAGAAGGTAAGAGGCTTTATGAAGGATAGAGAAGAGGAGTTTGTGGAGTAAAATGTGGATAGGTAGTCCTGGGACAGTAGTGGGGGAGTGAGCAGAGGAAGAGATGTCAAGGAACTGTGTAGGGGAGATAAGGTAAAGAGTAGGTGAAGTAGTAGAGACAGCAAGCTGGTATAGGAGCGCCACCTAGTGGGCAGTCAGTTTGAAGTAGCAAAGTCCCGTGAGGGAGATATCAGGTTAGGGGAAGGAGGGGGCTGTCTTAGTTCGGGATAGGGGGTATAAATATAAAGGGGGGAATAGGGTTAAGTGACAAAGAAAGGGGAGTTTTGGCTGCTGGCTAACCTGGCAGGGAAGCGCTCTGCGACCCAGAAGAACTTAAGTACTATCTTTAACAATTAAAGCCGTACACATACTTTCACTAAAATTCCTTGCTGGGAAAGACACTCGGGGAGCAGATGGAGTTCAGTTATTTTGATTTAATTTTCCTTTTTTGTGGGTTCTTATCAAGCACGTCCGGTAGGGTACATTCAGGAGGTTAGAGCAGGATAGGCAGGAGCCCAAGTTTCACTAAAATTCCTTGCTGGGAAAGAGACTCAAAATGAATAAATGCTCGGGGACTTCCAAGATGGCTGCACACTAATAGCTTGTTTCTAGCTCTCCCAGTGTGAAAACAGAAACTCAGCAGAGGCAGGTTTGTGTTTATGGGTACATTTTGGTAGCTGGCTAGTAAGTAAACTGCATGGATGCCAGGAATAAAGAAACACAGAAGACCTGGAAAAAAACAGCTACAAAAAGTGAGGAAAAATCACTGCCAGTTCTGCAGCTGTTCAGCAAAAAGTAATGCAACCTTCAGACATGACTTCCAGTAACCTACAAGAAGATACAAGACGACTGCTTACAGACGTGGTTAAAATAAACAAAACACCAGTAGAGCATATCAACACACAACAAAAGTTTGGAACAAATGGAAGAAGCTTTAAACAGATATTCAGATGAGATGATAGTGCAAAAATCAGAGGTTGAAATGAATTAAAGGCTGGCTTAAATATGAGACTGCTCAGGAAGAGATGTTTCAAAAAATAATAGAATTAGAGGACAGAGCACATAGAGATAACCTAAGATTTTCAGCTATACCTGAGAAGCTGGAAGGAACAGACTGCATTATTTTTATGAAAGCACAAATAAGCAACTGGACTGGTATTCCACAGCAGGAACTGTTTGTTGAATGGGCATCTTTTGTGTACGCTCCAAACGTAGCCATAAGAAAGCAACCTAGACCTTTAATATTAAGGATGGTATTCCTACTAGCAGAAGGAGTTGATTCTAACAAAACTGTGGAGAAGGGCAGAATATTAAGTGTCTGATAGCATAGTGTGGAGAATGATCTCTCGTACACCAGGCAAAAGAGAAGTAAATTTATTCCACTATTCAGAAAATTGGATGCAGGTGTGATTAAAACTGCTGTATTCAGCTGTCTTCAAGGTATTCTTCCCTGGAGGGACAAAATCATTTTTTGATGAAGTCCCTGCTAAGGAAGAAGTACAAAAGTTTGTCCAACAAAAACTGAGCTGTGAAGCAGAATGAGGTTCTGCTTCTTGTTCTTCTGGTGATAAAGACAACAGAAAGACTGTACCTGTGAAACCTTTTAAAGTATTTCAATGGAAAATGTTGGAGAGAGGGAAGTGAGCATGAGAGTTAACTAGAAGAATTGAGAGTACGTTGGAAATGAAGGAGAGACGGGTTTTGGGTGATGGATAAGAACAGTAATAAAATCAGTAACTTAATGTGGAATTACAGTGCAGTAATTATATTTGTGACATATAACAAGAAAATCTGGAAATATTGGACTTTTTAAAATTTATGTGGGGGACTCAAATATATGCCCTACTTTCTAATTAATGTTCGGAAAAATCCTTTGGGGAGGGGAAGAGAGCAGAGAACACGAACTGTAAGCAAAGTAAGTATTTTCTTAATAGTACTGTATTTGTGGTGCATGGTTTATTGTGCATGCTATTTTTTAATGTAATGGGTATTGTAAACAAGTGTTTTTCTCCATTTTTCTTCTTGCACAGTTTTGAGAGATATAGGCAATGCAGTGATCAAAAAAAAAAGGGGGGGGGGGCCTGGTTAAAAAGGCATGACAAAGTTCAAATTAATGTGATTTTTTTTCATTCTTGCATGTGGAAATGACTGATTAAGGACCTTTGTTTTAAGAGAGAGTAAATAATTGAAAAATATTGAATATTATGAGGCCTTTTTTTTCTAGCAATTGCATATATGTATACTAAGTAGGATTTCTGCAGCTGGTCATAATGCCTTTATGGAGAGAATCTGATAGAGAAACTGGAGACAGTTTGGTGGTGTAAGGGGGACTGGCTGAGGGAAAAAGAAAAAAAAGACAGATTGGCTAGGGTATAATGTTTTTTGAAAACAATCTGGTTTTTGCAAGTGTGACAGCTTTAAAGATAATGCAAAACCAATTAGACCTGATGTAAAATTTTCTCAGTGTAAAATGCGCAAGGATATTAATATAAACAGAGCGTTTTTTTTTTCACCCTTCTCTCTTCAGTTTTAAGAAATATTGGTACTGCAGTGGAAAAAAAGAGAAAGGAGGAGGGGAGAAGTTGGGGGGGGGGGTCTGGTTAAGAGTTTGTGACAAAAGAAAAATCAGTGTGCTTTTTCCCATGCTTTATGACTGGGTTAAAACCCCAGGTGTTATCCAGCAACAAGTTTATTTCAAAGCATATTAATGAAAAAGAATATTGAATATTGTAAGGCTTTTTTTCTGATAAACAAGGTACCCTTAGCAGTTTTGTGTCTGGTTTGCATGTTACTAGAAAACAATTTGATAAAGAAAATTGGCTTGGAGAAAGTGCTTACTGAAAGCAATCAAGTGTTTTCTCAACTGGGAAAGCTATAAAGACATAGAAAATCAAATAGCACTTAAGTATCACAGGCTGCACCATGTGTCTTAGCATGACTAACCTTTCTTTTTGGTTAACTTTAGCCTCTTTGTGTAGCTATCAGCTTAGAACTTGCATCCTTATTAGGAAGCAAAAACAGTATTTGAAGAGGTACATAGTCCTGTGTGTTAATAGGATTTAGGAGTTTTTGTTGGGGGGGGGGGGGTTTGATTGTTCTGTTTGAGGGCTTTGAAAAAAGTCAATGTAAGATGTGTCATAGGCTTAAATGGATATGAGAAGAAACAACTGTATAAAAGACCAACCTACCGAACAGTGTATGTATGCGACATAAAAGTTGGAACTAGACATTTAACAAAAAAGCAGTTGCATATAAAAAGTGGTAATAGTGTATAAGAAAATTATACTTTCTGTAATGTCTTTCAATCTGAATGGTCTTACTGATAAACATAGAGTAATGAATTATATTAAAAATAGAGTGCAAATTGCTATGCTGCAGGAGACACACCTGGAAAGAACTGAACATGTGAATTTGATAAAGCAAAGTTTTCAGGATGGTTATTCAGCGGAATATCTGGGACAAAGGAAAAGAGGAATACTTATATTAATTGCAAGATGAGCTCCAATAGTGATATTAGAGAGAAAAAAAGATAATAATGGAAGATGCATAGTACTAAGGGCCTACTGGCTATGAGGAGGATTACACTGGCATGCATTTACACAAACCCTTAAAACTGCTAAAATGGAGCTTAAGAAAATTCTGGGAGAAATCACCTTTCAGCAAGGAATATTACTCTTGGGTGGAAACTGGAATTTAGTTTGCAACAGTGAAGATGTGCCAGGGGCTTAGAAGAGAAAATACAACAAAGGAGGGTAGATTTTTGAAGAAATTTATGAAAATGTTTGGCATGGAAGATGTAAATTCATTACTAGGAGTCCAGAGTGAATTTACACATTACTCACTGAGATACAAAATCTATCTAGCCTAGCACAGTTTTTCTATCTCACAGGAGCGTGCACTTAATTGAAGGTCTTGAAACACACCCAATAACTATTTCAGATAATGTGCCATTAATTAAAATAAAAATGCAAGGTAATGCAATAAAAACGAGAGACTGGTGCTTTCCCACCTGTTGGTTGAAAAGAGGGGAATTCAAAGAATGGTTTTGGAATTAATTCAGGAGCTACTAGAGAAGATAGAATTTTCTTCTGAAAACATAGCTAGGGAGTGGGATAAAATTGAAGTGGAGTTTAAAACTAGGGTGGAAATAAAAGAAAGGGAGATGTGATTAAACAGTAACAAGAATTATCTAGAGGGATTGACAAATGTTGAAGTATTGCAAAATAGGGTGAATCTCCCACAAGAAGAAAAGGAGTAACTGCAGAATGCTAAACAGAAAATAAGGGATTACTTTGACAATATGTGCGAGTTTACAAAGATTGCTGTTAAGCAACTGTTTTTTTTTTTCTAGAGCACAAAAATGTTTTGTGGAAGGGAGGCAAACATTTGACAATATTAACAAAACATTGATGATCCAGAAGGAAGCAGAATGTAAGAAAATAACACTTTTATTGGTGGGTCTTGATGCAGAGAAAGCATTTGACAGTCGACTGGAACTTTACGAGCAGGGCAACGGAAGCATTTGCTTTCCCTGATACAGTTATAAGGTTAATTAGAAGAATATATGAGGGATCTGAGGTGCAAATTAAGGTGGGTGAGATCCTCTTCAATAATTTCTGCTTGAGTAGAGGAACCAGGCAGGGTTGTCCGCTGTCCCCTTTGCATTATATTTAGAACCACTGGCAAAGAAAATAAGGGATTCAGAAATTGCAGATGATACTATTTTATAAATGACAAAAAGGGACATTTCATTGTTATGGAACGTTTTAAGACCGTTTCAAATCTGCTTGGGATACAAAATTAATGACGCTAAAACAAAAAACAAAAAAATAAGAGATATTCCCGATAGGGATGACTATGGTCAGGGATACAGATAATGGGCAAGAGGGGGTTGGAATTTCTTTGAGAAAACTGGCAAAGGAACCAAGGTATCCGGAGCAAATAACTAGAAAGGGAAAGGTAGTAGAATGGGAAGAGGCCAAGAATTTATTTGGACTGCAGGTTAGAGATTGCCTTCCCTATCAAGGATTGATATCAGAGTATAGGCAAAGATAAAGAAATAGAGGGCTCCTGCATACAAGACCAGCACTGGTAGAGTTTTTAAATACAATCTAGAACAGAAGGTGCTGTTAAAGGAATAATGAATAAAAGAAATAAAATGCTGCATGATAATTTATAAGAATCAATCAGAGGAGCTTAGAAAGGATTGGAAAGAGAGATTGGATAAACAATTCACAAAGAGACAATGGGAAGATGTATGTATATCTCCCAAATATGCAACAAAGTCTAGAAGATTTAGGATCTTTGCCTGGAAGTGTTTACATAGGTATTTTCATACCCCAAGTAGACTCCAAAGAATTTTTCCTCAGGTGGATAGCAGGTGTTGGAAGTGTGACAGACAAGAAAGAGGTGGCGGGGAACATATTTTTGGGAATGTAATGAGCTTGGCAGACTTTAGGGATTCCCTACAGACTGATCTGTCGGAGGTGCTGGGTGAGCAGATTGGATTGGATTGACTTCGGAGATTATTTTCTTGAGTTATGATATAGAGTCAGAATTGACTAGATATAGTAAAGCCTTGCTGAGTCTAATTATGGTGGCTGCCAAAAAAAAATTACTAGAAAATGGAAATCAAAGTCTAGACCAACTTCACTAGAAGTAGTGAATATAGTAACAGAGATAAAACAACTGGAATTGGGATCTTTAGAAAAAGGAGGGAGCAAACTACATATAAAAAATGGGAATTGTGGGAACAGTATATGCAGAGCAGGAACGAGGTTTAAGAGGCAGGATTTGAATGAGCTATGTTATGCTTAACTGACTGGATAGATTATAAGTGATGTATACTGTTTGCAACTAAAGTGGTGTCATGTTTGTTTTTCGTTTGTATTTAATGTAAGACTGCCTATGTCATGTGTGAATGTTTGTTGGTGGAAAAATAATGAACAAACGCTCCAGGAGACCCTTGTAGTTTTGGCTGGGGACAGTCATTACATTTCAGAGAACTGCCCTTTGGACTTACCATAGCCCAGCATCCCCCCCCCCCCCCCGGTGTTTGCCAAATGTATTGTATTTGTTACGGCTCACCTGAGGCTAAAAGGATTCCAGGTGTTTCCATACTTGGACAATTGGCTCCTTACTGTACCAGCAAGGCATCAACTGATTCAAGCCAGGGGTTACTTAGTCCAAGTCTTCAGTTTCCTGGGTATTTCAATAAATCTGACAAAGTCAAACCAGACTCCTGTGCAAAATCTAGAATTTATAGTAACGCAACTGAACACATCAGCGCAAATGGCTTCATTGCCTCTGCATCCATAATTTCTCTGAGACAGCAAGTCTAGGACTTTAGACCATCCATCTCTATCAGCAAAGTTAGTTCTCAGACCGCTGGGATCTCTGTCAGTGGCCATCACTCTAATACCCTTGTGAAGGTTTTTTTAATGAGTTCAACGGCTCCTGGCTATTCAGTGGTCCAGTCTTTACCAGTCTGTCTCTGCTCCTGTCAAATTAACTCCAATCTACAGAAGCTGTCTCAGTGGTGGATGCAGGCAAATTATCTCTCAGCCCCCCCCCCCAATAGCTACAATGACCACTGATGCTTCCCAACTAGGGTGGAGGGGCATTATCAGGTGAAAGATAGTCCAAGGCACGTGGTCCCCCTGCAAGACCAAGCTGCTTATCCATGTCCTAGAGATGAGCAGTCCTCTTAACAGTGCAAGCCTTTCAGGTTCTCCTCCCTCTGGGGACTATTGTGATACATAAAGACATGTCAGTGGTCTGGCACATAAACAAGGAGGAACCCTTATTAGGAACTTGTTATGCAGAGAAGTCATGAAAGTTTGGGAATGGGCCGTCTCTTCAAGCCGCTTTCTAACTGCAATGCACATTCCTGGGGACACTAGCACTTTAGCGGACAGACTCAGCACTCATCATGAGTGGTCCCTCAGTCAGTAGTGAACAAGATTTTCAGCCATTGGGGCCAGCCTTGTTGCGGTCTTTTCTCTTCTCCCCTAAACAACAAATGCAACATGTACTTCAATCTGATCCCCCTGAAGAGGGGGTCACCGAGGGATGCTCTAATCCATGATTGGCCCTGGGCCTCTCTTATGCTTGCCCCCTTTTACACTTGATCCTGAAATTTCTAAAGAAAACCAGCAGGCTGAAGAGCTCAGTAAGCCTCTTTGTTTCCTGTTGGCCTCGTCAGGTATGGTTCCCCATCCTATGGTCTCACTTCAAGTATCTCCCATGGATACTGGATCCCAGTCAGGACCTTATTTCTCACTCGTCAGAATATCAGCCCACTCTGCACACCTTAGGACTGACCACATGGTTTCTCCACTTCCAGTGATTGTAAGAAAGTCCAGGCTAGCTTCCCCAATATGCGACATAATCTTGGACTCTCAGAAGGCCTTCACAAAAAAGGTCTATAACAGTAAGTGGAAAAGAATTTGATTTGGGCTTCAGAGGAGAACATTTTACGCATTTTCAGCTCCTACATCAGCTGTACTCATTTTTCCGAGTTCACTTTTTCATGAAGGTGCCAATTTCTCTACCATAAAATTAGAAATGGCAGCCAGTTGTAATTTTCTTTCAGGAAAGGGATATTTTTCTGTTTCTTCAAGATTATGTAAGGCTTCATCTTACTAAGACCACCAATAAAAGATCCTTCTCTCCCTTGGGATCTTACAATTGTCCTTCAAAGCCTTGCTCAGAAGCCGTTTGAGCCAGCCGACAGTTGTGACTTGAAATTTCTTTCCTGGAAGGCAATACTTCTGATAGCCATCACTTCAGGGAAAAGAGTATCTGAATTTTAAGCCCTATCAGCCAAACCTCCTTACATAATTTGTCATAAAGACAAGAGATTCTCTGAAAACTAATCCCTCTTTTATGCCTAAAGTAGCAACAGAATCCAACACTAATCAGTCCATTCATTTGCCGGTTTTCTTTCCAAATTGTTCATATAAAGGAGAATATACGTTGTGTTGTGAAAGACAACAACATACGTTGTGTCGTCTTGATGTTCATAGACAGTTGCGTTTCTATCTGCACAGGAAGTCTGATCAACTTTTTATATCCTTTTCAGCTAATTGCTTTGGCCAAGCAGTATCCAAGATCACCTTGGCTAAATGGATAACGGATTGCATTTCTACTATTTACTCCCAAAAAGGTATTTACCTCCTCCACCTAAAGCTCATTCTACTAGATCTGTGGCCACTTCATCGACTTTTTCTGCCAAGACCTCAGTTGATGAGATGTGCTGTGGCCACTTCAGTCTGACTCGTACACATTTGTGTCTCATTATAAATTGGACATTGTCTCCAGAAAAAAGGCATCCTTCGACTTGACAGTGCTCTGGCATATCCTTCCTTTGGGGCCACCCATGATTTATGTAGCTGGGGACTCTGACCTAACAGTGAGGGGGGATTGAAAAGGACAGCATCAGATACAGAAGTTACGTATTTGCCATAACTTGCCATTTGTGTTGTCCATTTTCTTTCTTTGTGTCCCTCCCATCCATTCCCTCAACCTAAGTCATTTTGAGAAGTTACCTAGAGGATTTTGGAACCCATAGGTTCATGGTTTGGCCCCAAATTCTTTCATCTGTCCTATGTCTTTCTTTTGAGATTTAACTTGTTATATAGGACAGCAAACTAGATCTGAGGAGTTAAGGAAAGTATGATGCATTATGGGAGAGGGAGGAGCTCGAGACTTGGATCCTAAAGTCTTGAAAATGAGTCTAAATTGGATCCGACGTGTAATCCGAAGACCCAGCAGTGAGGAACAGTGAAAATGGACAACTTAGATGCCAAGTTATGGTAAGTACATAACTTCTATTTTCTTTTCATCCCAGGACTTTGGTTTGGTGGTTTCCAAGCAAACCATCTCCTCCTGGATTTTTAAGGCCATTTCTTTTTGCTATTCTTTTCATGGCAAATGTCTTTGTCTGTAAAGGCACATTCTACTAGGTTGGATGCTCTCATCTGGTGCCTTTTTTCAAGGGTTTGGACACCATTTCCATCCTTGAAGCTGCTATTTGATCCTCTGTTCATATTTTAAATAAACAGTATATATTTGATGTTATTTCCAGGGTGGTTTTTGCCAGGGTGGTTGTTGGATTTGTAGAGGGGCTTTTCTATGCCTTCCTCCTCCCAGCTGCCTTCTTAGCTTTTATATTCTCCCTTTGGTAAAGAATACTGCAACAGTGATATGGAAGGATAAAGTACGGTTATGTAAAATTTTTCCATAACAGTAAATGTTGATGTTCTTCATCTCACATTGCTGCAGTCATAACGGTAGTCCGCTGTCCTCGGTCGGCCCGAATACCAAAGTATTAGGCTGGCGTCGGTCATGGCGCTCAGATCTGACGTCAGTGCGTCATGGTATTAAAGCGCATGACCGACGTCATATCCTCAGTCTTTTTTGCCGCATGGTCCGAAGCAGAAGCAGCGTTTGCAAGTGCCGTTCGGCGTTCTGAAATTTTCGTATTCTGAGTTTCAGACCGAAACCAAGTTGGGCTAAGTACCCCGTTGGGAATATTTTTGTTTTTTCTTGCCTCAGTTAATTCCGGATGTCAGAAAAAGTGAATAATTGTATTTCTTGTGGGAAACAGATACCGCATAGGGATTACCACTCTCTCTGTATTCCTTGTTTGGGGCCTGAGCACGACGTAGTCGGGTGTCGCTTTGTGCTAGGTTTAATAAGCGCACCATTAAAGCGTAGGTTAGATTGCGCTAGGCTTGTCTTCGTAAGTGGTGTAATTACAATATGCCGTCGGATCCTCCGACCGCTACCGCTAAGAAGCGCAAGGAAAAATCGTTAAGGTCCAAGCAGGATGAGTCGTCCGTTCCGGACGCCGGTTCTTTAGAAACTATGGTGGAATCTGTAGATCCAGCCGAGGTTTCAGCTGAGTCTCAGGGGGAGACGTTAATTTTGCAGGATGTGGCCTCTCAGGAGTCAGGTCAGGCAGAGGGGGCCTCTCAGGTTGCTGTACTTCCTTCTATGCCTAAGGGGGTTAGGCCTTCTCCTTCTGTCTCTAAGGTACCTTCTAAGGGCAGGCCTGGTTTGCCTTCCTCAGGTGTCAGTCCTAGTTCTGCAGGTCCTGTGCCTAAAAAACACATGCTTAAAATGGCAGAATATTTAATTTCCTTAATCAGGGGTTCTATGCCCCCTCCAGATAAGAGGCCTAGGGTGGAGCCAGAGGTAGAATGTTTGGAACAGGCTTCAGATTACTCAGAGTCTTCGGCTGAAGACACTCAGGATTTTCCTCCTTATTCTGATTCAGACGCAGAGGATTCCAGTCCTTCTGCTTCTCCTCCAGAGGATTTTTCTTTTTCAGAAACCCTGCATTCTATGAGGGAGCATTTTAAATGGGAAGGCCAGGATTTCTCGGATTCCCGAAAGAGGCTTAGGGAATTTTTGTTTTTACCACAACATCGGCCCTTAGCTATACCTCCTGTTTTGGATGTTGTTCAGGATGTTTTCTCTGAGGCTTCCCTTAATCCAGACTCTTTGCCTCCTGCGCCAGTTAAACCAGATAGGTATTACAGAGTGCCTGAGGCTCATAAATATCTGTATAAGAGCCCAAGGGCTGACCCAGAAACTATTAGCCAGGGACCTAAGGGTGTCAGGGCTTCTGTTGTAAAGAATCCAGTTCCTATGGATAAAGATTCTAGAGCTTTGGATAGGTGGGGTAAGAAAGTGTACACCTCTTCCACTCTAGCAATGAGGGCTTTGAATTGTCAGTTTCATATGTTGAAGTACCAGAATTTTCTCCTTGCTCAGTTAAAATCTAAGGTAGATGCTTTGGCAGAGGGCATAGAGTGTAAGGAATTACAGGATTTGGTTCATGCCTCTGATCAGGTGGGTAAGCATTCTTTGCAGTGTGGTTTCGATGCTTTACAGGCTTCTTCCAGGGTGGCTGCCACTGGATCGGTTATTCGCAGGCACGCCTGGCTTAAGGATTAGAATTTGTCAGAGCATGTTAAAGCTAGAATTTTAGATGCTCCTTTACAGTCTGAAGTTTTGTTTGGTTCTCCTGTGGAGTCTGTCTTGAAGAAAATGGAAGACAAGGCTAAGTCTATGCAGACTGTTAAAGATTTTTTGCAGGTGCAGCCCCCTAAGTTTAGCAGGAATTGGCCTACTAAGGGATGGGCTTACCCTTCTTCTGATTTACAGTCTAGGGGCAGATCTAGGCGTGGTAGGGGCAGAGCTCATAGTTCTTTCAGGCCTAGAACGTGGAGTTCCCCTGCACAATCTACAGGTGAGGGCAGGGGCCAGTCCTTTCGTAAACAGGCCCAATGACCTGCATCTTCAGCTGCCAGATCCCTCCTGTCTGGCAGCACCTTTGGGAGGAAAGTTGGCACTCTTCAAGCAAAATTGGCTTTTAGTCACCCAGGACAAATGGGTGTTGGACATTATAGACCGAGGCTACAAGTTTTATTTCCACACATTGCCTCCTTTCAAGGGCATGCCAGACGTTCCTCCTCAGCAAAGGGTAGAGGCTCACAAACAGATTTCTTTACTTCTTCAATTGGGGGCTATACAGCAGGTCCCTCTGTCAGAAGTGGGCCTAGGATTTTATTCTCGCCTGTTTCTTGTACCAAAGAAAGGAAACACTTGGAGGCCAATTTTGGATTTATCTATCCTCAACACATACCTGGACATTAATGTTGACGTTGCAACAACTTCTGCCTCTGTTGGGCAAAGATCACTGGATGGTAACTCTGGATCTCAAAGAGGCTTATCTTCATGTTCCTATCAGGCCCAGTTGCAGGAGATACCTGCGTTTTCGGGCTGGGACTTTACATTATCAGTTCTCTGCATTGCCCTTTGGCTTATCTACTGCTCCCAGGGTGTTCACAAAGGTTCTGGCTCCGGTGATAGCCTTCTTAAGGTTAAGAAGAATACAAATTTATCCTTATTTGGACGATTGCCTGATTCTTGCTCAAGACAAAAACATGCTTCTTCACCATCTACAGTATGTTATGGCAGTGTTAAGGTGCCTAGGGTATTCTGTGAACGAAACAAAGTCCAGTCTAGTGCCCTCTCAGGAAATGTGCTTTCTGGGTGTGAGACTGAATACAGCTTCCCAGATGGCCTTTTTGACCCTGGACAAACAAAGAAACCTTACACTTTACTTCCAACAATTGTCTCTACGGTCCAGGCTGACTGCAAGGACAGTCCTTCAAGCCTTGGGGTTCATGGCATCTTGTATTCTGGTACTTCCCAATGCCAAACTGCATATGAGGAAGCTACAATGGTATCTCAAAAATGTATGGACGCAACACTGCCACGATCTGGACACTGTCATTCAAATACTACCTTGCATTCAAAAGGAATTTTTGTGGTGGGCTCAGGAATGTCACCTAAACAAGGGACTCTCTGTGACCCGACCAGAGGCGAGTCAGATCTTAACGACAGATGCCTCGGACAAGGCTTGGGGAGCTCACCTCAATGGAAAATGGGTTCAAGACACGTGGCCTGCCAGACTTCAACATTTACATATCAACTTGAAGGAGATGTTAGCAGTCCAATTTGCATTGATGGCTTTCAAGGATCTACTTCACCCAGGACAAGTGTTGATTCAAACAGACAACACAACTGTCATGTGGTACATCAACAAGCAAGGGGGAACCCATTTGTACCCTCTTTGCAGGCAAGCTATGGTTTTGTGGGAGACTGCTCTCAGTTTGCACCTCACTCTTCAGGCAAGGTTTCTGCCAGGAGCACAGAACTCCTTAGCAGATGTTTTGAGCAGACAGATGGTGGATCCCCACGAGTGGAAATTGGATCCTCAGGTATTTCGACAGTTGACAGTGATATGGGGACTCCAGACATAGATCTGTTCGCTTCTCCACTAAATTTCCAGTTGCCAAAGTTTTGCACAAAGATGTTTCATCCAACAGCTTGGAAAGTGGATGCTCTATCATTCAGTTGGAGCAATCTTCACGTCTATGCCTTTCCTCCTCTGCCTCTCCTTCCCAAGGTGCTCTTGAAGGTCAGACAAGACAAGCCCTCCATGATCCTAATAGCTCCAGATTGGCCTCGACAGCACTGGTACCCTCTGCTGAGGAGTTTAGTAAGGGAGCCTCCTTGGCCTTTGCCTTCAATTCCACACCTTTTGTCTCAGGCAGGCAATCATTTCATCAATGGCAGGATTCAGTCCCTGCATCTAACAGCCTGGCATATTCTGTTCTAGAACCTGGAGGGTCTCAGCTTCCTCAACAAGTTTTGAATGTTATTTTGGAGGCCGGACGGCCTAGTACAAGGAAAGTTTATGCAGATAAATGGAGGAGATTTTTTATTTGGAGCAAAGCAAAGAGCTTTGATGTTTCCAGGCCTGATTTGAGTGTTTCTCTTCAATATCTTACGGAATTATTAGACAAGGGTCTGTCTTTCTCCTCTGTAAAAGTTCATGCTGCAGCCATTTCTGCTCACTATGACTGTGACCCACCATTATTCTCTCATCCTTTGTTTAAGCAATTCCTTAGAGGGGCAAAGAACATAAGACCCCCGTGTAGGGCTCCTACTCCTTCCTGGGATCTCAATTTTGTGTTGGAAAAGCTTACTTTACCTCCTTTTGAACCTGCAGCTACGTCTGAGTTAAAGTTTTTGTCTTGGAAGACTGCTTTTTTGTTGGCCATTACGTCTGCTAGAAGGGTATCTGAATTACAGGCTCTAATGGCAGTTGAACCCTTCCTGATTTTTCATAAGGATAGGGTATCTCTGCGTACTAACCCTACTTTTATGCCTAAAGTGGTTTCAAATGTGGCCTTGAACCAATCTATTCTTTTGCCTACTTTTTATGCTGATCCCCAAAATAAAGGGGAAAAAAAATTTTGCACACTTTGGATATTCACAGGCAGTTGCGTTATTATTTGAGCAGGACTAAAAGGTTCAGACAGTCTCAACAGTTGTTTGTTTCTTTTGCTTTGGCCTCTCAGGGGAAACCTGTTTCAAAACAAACTATTTCTAAGTGGATTGGCCATTGTATAGCTTTTTGTTATTCTCATCATGGTAAGGAGATTCCGGCTGGAATCAGACCTCATTCCACTAGGGCTACTGCCACTTCTACTGCTTTTTTAAGGGGTGTAGCTACTAAAGATATTTTGTAGGCAGCTACTTGGAGTTCAGTGCACACTTTTTCTAAACATTACCATCTCCCTCTTTATTCCAAATCTAGGGCTGGATTTGCCACTGCAGTCTTACAGGGCATGTTAGCAGCTCCCAATGCTTTATGATTTTGCCAGCCTCCCTTTACCTTTGCTTTGGGATTCTACCCACAAGTTATGACTGCAGCAATGTGAGATGAAGAACATAGTACAGTTTTGTACCTACCATAAATGTAGATGTTCGAAGATCCACATTGCTGCAGTCCAATTTACCCTCCCTCCTTCCCCTCTGTAGTTTGGAGTGGTTGTATGGTTTGGGTGGTAGAGGTTGTTTGTACATGGGTTTTGGAGGCTTTTTCTATTTTTGGCTGTGGCCTTTCATTTTAGGGCCTTCTGACATCTGGGGCAAGAAAAGACTGAGGATATGACGTCGGTCATGCGCTTTAATACCATGATGCACTGACGTCAGATCTGAGCGCCATGACCGACGCCAGCCTAATACTTTGGTATTCGGGCCGACCGAGGACAGCGGACTACCCACAAGTTATGACTGCAGCAATGTGGATCTTTGAACATCTACATTTATGGTAGGTACAAAACTGTACTTTTTCACTGTTGCAATATTCGGTCCTCCCTCCCAACTCTGGTCTCTTTTCTAGCTCTTCCCCTTGTGCTTTTGTTGTCCTGTTGGCTGAGAGGTCCTTGCTTCCTTTTCCTTCTAGATGTACTTGTTCTCTTCTGTCCCTGAGGGTATTCTGTCCCTCCTGGGGTAATTCAGTGTGTTTGCATCTGTACATCACTTTTATGCACTATGCCTTCTGCAGGGAGCATATGTGTGATGTATGGTGCCTGTAAGATCTAAAGGCTTTGGTATGGTGGCTGGATGTTGGGCTATCCTTGGCAGGAGATCCCTTCTGTAAAGAATACTGCAACAGTGAGGAGAAGGGCATCTACTATAATAAGAGTTTACACAACTGTACTTTTCCTGAGGTACGCAACTTCCCAAAGGATGAGATAATGCATTTTTGGCATTTAGTTTTAGTCCGTTATTTTTGGCAGCAGCTGTTTGAGCCAAACCGTCCTGCGACATGACTCCTACATTGAGCCATTCAGTAAGTGCTCCTAGCTTTCAGATATCTGCACACTTAATCAGCCAGATCAGTTTGGCATTGGCTTTTACTTCAGAAAAGTAGATGCCAAACAGGAGAAGCCCTAACATAGAGCCTTCGGGGATTCAACTGGTCTTTTTGTGGAGGCAACTTTTCTGCTATTTTGATTTATCTATGTGGTATCTGTGAGCCAGTTGGCAATCCAGTGGGTGACACAGGGGTTTAATCCCAGTTTATTTAGCTTTTCTACTATGCCTTTTGTGAAAAAATAGCTTTGGCCCGATGGAAGTATGGAGTGCATCATTTTGCCTTCATCTATTGCTTTGGTGACCTTTTCAAAAAAATCCACCAGGTTGAGTAAGCACGACATGTCTTGACACATCCAAACTGAGATGTGTCCAGTGTTTGAAGGTTCTCTGTCTTGATTGATTAATACCATAAGTACTTCCATGACTTTGGCTATAAGGCTGGTCAGATTTATGGGTCTGTAATTGCCTGGGTGTGTGAAAGGTCATCCTTTTTTCATGGGTGTGACTGTAGCTGTTCTCCATTCACTTGTTGCAAAACCTGTATGGAAGTTGAGATTGAACAGTGTTAGGAGTGTGACTAAATCTTGCTTCATACTATTTAAGATGTGTCCAGGAATATTGTCTGAACCCATCGATGCATAATTTTTAGCTTTTGATAGCAGTCTTAGGACTTTGGCTTGTGATGGCTGGAGGTGTGCCAGTTTCAGGTATATCTTGAGAGACAGACATGGGGGAGAGAGGGGTAAAGTTAGAGCTGCGTTGTGCTTATGAGTTTGCTAATATAACTAAAAAATGCCTAGATTGTGTTTGGCTTGGGTGACTATTTTAGCCTCAAACATGTCTTTGGTGGATTTTATTAAGCTCTTGAGCTGGTCGGTTGTTTCAGTATTAAGGGGCTCCATCATTCTGTGAATCACTCTTCTTTGGTCAAAATAATTTTCCTTTTATTTTAAAGTTTGTTGATATTATGGTAACACCTATCAAGAAAGGAGATGCTACCAGCCCAGCTATCTGGAATTTTGTAAATTGTCATTTGTGAATATCAACATGATTTATATAGACGTGTGACAATGGGAGATACTGATATGGAATTTTGTAAATGGTTGTCATTTGTGAATGTCAACATGCTTCGTGTAAGATGCTTGTGTTACAAAAGTATTGGAACTATGTCATCAAACTAGGTTTGTACAGACGGGTGTTGAAAAGATATTTTGTAAAGTACTGAGCTTAAAAATGGATCCACAGTGTGCCCTGCTGGAAGAGAACTAAAATGGACGTGTACACTGTTGTAACTGTTTAAATGTATGTATTTTAACAGTGGAAACGGGGAATACAGGGAGTTGACCTCTTTCCAGCAAAACTTCAAAAAAATAGCTGGAAGTAAATTACATTGACAACAAGAGAAAGAATGTCTGTACTAGAGAGCTCTCTGTGATGTCTTGAGGGATAAATAATTACTAGGCTTGAGATGTGGAAGTGTTGTATTGTTTTACGACTTCCAACAGCTGCACAGGTCTGAGCAAACGGCCTTGTCTGGGTATTTTTACAGGTGGATGCTAAATACTGGTAGCTTTCAGCAGTGGGGATTTTGCCTGGGATAGAGTCAAATTCTGTAAGCTATCCCAGCAACAATATTTGATATGTTAATTTTAGAGCTCTCCGAGAGAGAGAACGTTCTGTATTCTGTTTTTGACCTGACAACATCAGCCAAATGATCTGTTCACCACATCTGTCTTGCTGCTCTAAGTAAGTGTACTGGGTATAGTAATTCTCTTAGATATAATCAGGAATGTAGCAAAGCTTAGCTTAGATATTTGGACACCCACTGTTAAGGGCCTTAAAGTAGCTGATAAGGAGCAGGCTGGTGGCAGTGCTAACTGCCTTATAGTCTGGACAATAGGGGGCATAGCTAGCAAACTGGGGTCTATATTATATCATTGAACACTTAAAAAAGCGAACGCTGATTGATCGACCTAATTTAAGCGAAAGCTTACAATCTCGAACTGTCAGATCAGCGATTTTTTTCCCAGGGAAAAAAATCGCTGATCCAAAACACATACACACAACACAAGCACACCAAACAAACAGAAATCCACACACATACACCTAAAATCTGATACCTAACCCTACACTAAACTATGCACACACCACTAACTACCCACTTACCTTAACCCAAACCGTAACCCTAAGGTCCGTCACTATCGCACACTCACCTCACTCGCTCCCTAACTCACTTAAATCCGCCCTAACCCTCATGTCCACTCAATCGCACACTCGCCTAACCCGAGCCCTAACTCACCTAAATCACCCTAACACTCACATCCACACAATCGCACACTTACCTGAATCTGACCGGTAACTTTCCACCATAACACTGAAAATACCGAAGCAACAGAAACGGACAACCAAATTCTTTCCCTAGGAAAAAATTTGAGTTTCTGCTGCTTCGATATTATGCAGTTTCACGAAAATAAGTTCGATCAACCAGCGTTTGCTTTTTTAAGTGTTCGAGGATATAATATAGACCTGCAAACTGTGCCAGCCTTTCCTATGTGTGTATGTCTGTGTGAATCAAACCTCAGTGTGTGTCAGCTACTTGGGCAAGGACACAAAGCACTGGTTGGACAGAGAGTGCTGGCGGTGTTGTTTTTGGCCACTCAGCTGAGATCTCAACTCTGTAGCTGTGCCAGTGGGGAGTCTTATTGGGGATGTGGAGAAAGAGGGAGAAACCAACCCCGGACTGACTGTGGTCTCTGTGTGCTCTTAAGGGAAGTTGCACTTGATGCAGTGAACTGCATCAGAAATACTTACCTGTCTTCCTCCCAGTGTATGTCCTCTACTGGTGCCAGTGGTGAGGATTGAGGTTCCTTGATTACTGTTGCTCGGTGGTGGGGCATCACATCCCCCTGTGCTGTTGTTTCGTCTGCACTTGTGCCTTCACAATGTAGCTGCATCTATGCAGCTGTTTACATTCTGTTGTGGTGCACATTTCTGTGTATTCAGTGGAGTTAACTGGGTTTGGTGGGGATTTGAAGCTTTCCCATGTAACACTTGAGTAGGTAGTTTGTCTTACAAGAAATTTGTAAAGGTACCTTGGGTGGAAGGGATCTCTGGTTTTAGTTTTGTTTTGAAAGAGACTCCATGATCATACCCAACAAATGATGAGGATGTGCAAGATGCTGCCATTTTAGTAACTGCAAGATCCAAGATATGTTGTCATTTTCATTCATTCCTCATTGTTGGGTCTCTGATCCGACTTGGCCACATTTACTTAGACTATCTGATCTGACTCTCAAGCTCCTCCCTTTACCCATAATGCCTCAGAGCCCTGTAATCAAGATCTCATTTTCCCCTTCTACTCTTCAGACGTGGCTTGAGCGCTCTCGAATTTTTAGGGTGTTTCTACTCTATTTGTGAGTTAAAGTAGAAAAATTTTATATTTCCTAAAAGAAGCTCTCTTTACTTTAGAGAATGCTGATGCCTGTGTGGTCACTGAGACATGGTTTAAAGCCGCAGAGAGCACACCAACCGTGCAAGGTTATAATGCCTTCCACACATTTAGACCAGCTACTTCACAGGCAGGGACTAAAGGTGTAGGTGTCTCTATTTACATCAGTAATAAATGTACTCTAAGGCTGGTCAAACGGGGCAATGCACTTGAGCTGCTCCATGTTCAAATCACCAAAGCTATAGTCCAATACCACTTCCTTGCAAGCCTATAGGTCCCCCTCTATGACTCAGGAAACCCATACCATGTATGGGTGACTTTAATTACCCCACAGTTAACTGGGATTCCTATATGACATCCAACGTACATGTACAGAAATTCCTGGATTTTGTAAACAAACTCCTTGGACCAGATGGTCAGTACATCAACCAGGGGTGCAACCATACTGGATCTGGTCCTCACTAATATGGGGGAGTGCTGCACACCCCCTACTGTAATGCATTCCCTGGTAAGGTCAAACCACAAAATGGTCTCCTTTGAAGTAAAAATAAAACCTGGACCCCCAGCTAAACCGGGAATATTCAGGGACTATTCTAAGGTTAACCTCCTGCTATTAAGTGAGAACCTGGCAAAATTCCAAGCCCCCATAAACCCTGAGAACACTTCTGCCAATGCAGAACTGTTCACAGAAACCCTGTACAAGCATGTTAGTAGCTGCGTAAAGGCAGCTGTACCCACCAGGAAGAAATACAGAACTAACTCAAAAAACAAGCCACCCTGGTGGAATCTCAAAATCAGTTGGCTGTATAACAGGAGGAAGAAAATCTTGGCAAAAAGTAGGAGGTGCAACACCCAGCAGGATAAAAGCACTCATCAAACTAAACAGACAACTCAGAGGACAAAAAAAAGTCTACCAAAGCCAAATTTTAAGTAAGTTTGGCCTCCCAGGCCAAGGACAACCACAAAGCATTCTTTAGCTATGTCTGCAACCTCAAAGGCAATACACAATTGTGTGCAGAACCCATTGTAAATGGAGCCCAACTATACAGAGCCAGAACATGTAGCAAACCTCCTGGCTGATAAATTCAGCTCCAACTTTACTCCTCTCTCTCCCTCAACCTTCCCTCAAGAAATTTCAAATACAACTCCCCCCTACTGTCACTAGGGAACAGGTCCTTAATGCTCTCTCTAAGACCAAGAACACTGCATCAATGGGCCCAGACAATATCCAGGGATGCCTTCTAAATAGCATGAAACATGGCCTGTCAGGGCCTCTGGAATTGCTATTTAACCGTAGCCTCCAAACAGTCTTCGTGCCTCATGAATGGAGAAAGGCAACAGTCATCACTCTGCACAAAGGTGGGCCATCTGCAGACCCATAAGTCTCACTAGTCTTGTATGTAAAGCCATGGAAAGAATTATCATGGAGATTAGCAGAGATACAGTAAACTTCCTGACACTGGACCCAGCCCAGTTTGGTTTCGTCAAGGGCAGATCATACTTATTCAACCTGGTGGACTTCTTTGAGAAGGTCACCAAAGCAATGGATGAGGGCAAAATCGTTCACACTGCCTACCTTGACCTGACCAAGGCATTTGACACAGTACCCCACTCGGGCATTATTGACAAACTCAAGAGGTTAGGTACAAACCTGTATGTCACCCAGTGGATAGCGAACTGGCTCACTGACAGGACCCGGGAAGTTAAAATTGGGGAGTCCATCTCTACAAAGAGGCCAGTCACAAGTGGAGTCCCTCAAGAATCCGTTCTTGGGCCACTCCTTTTTTGACATTTACTTTTTAGAAGTCAGTGCCAATGTCAGTGGTCTCTAGCAGAGTGAATTTGCAGATGATTGCAGATTAGGAGCTGTCATTGACTCTCACAGTGACACAAAAGTTCTCCTGGAGGGCTGCCACAGACAAACAACTGGTGTCAGAGCCATGGACTAAAACTAAATGCCAAGAAATGCATAATAGTATCCTTTGGGAAGTCATCCATCCCTGGTAACTATCATTTTGACAACACACCCCTTAGAGTTGACCCAGAAGTCCGGGATTTAGGGCCAGACGCAGATAGTAATCTAGCCTTTGATCATCATGTGTCTACAGTGGTGAGGAAATCCTTCTATGTTGCGCAACTTTTAAACAAAGGTATGGCATCTGAGTCCAAGGATGTCATTGTTCCACTGTATTCTGCATTCATCAGACCTGTCATTGAGTGCAATATCCCCTTTGGTATGTACCTAACCAGGCATATCCAACAACTGAAACGTCCACAGAGGTTCCTCACTAAAAGAGTACAGGGCATAAGTAATATGTCCTGTGCAGACCACCTCAAGGCCCTATCCCCTGTGTTCCATCTCCTACAGGCTTTTGAGGGGAGATCTATGCCTGGCATGCAGGGCATTGTCAGACCCCATTCTGATGGACCTCCTGCATATCCGCAAATCAAACAATTCCAAAATTACCCATTCTAAAGACTTAAACCTTGCCTGTGATATAAATAGGACCTGCTGGAGAGATGGGCATGGTATGGTATCCCAGAGACTAACCCATCTGTAGAACAGGCTCCCCATCCATGTGAAGCAGAGTTCCTCCCTAACCCAATTTATGCGCAACTTGGACAATTGAATGGGAAATGGAAATTCATCCCTGGTTTGGCTCCTATGTCTGTAATCCAAACACGTAACCTGTAAATGGTTCAACTCCCTGGTCAGTGGTTAAAGTTATCAAGGGTAGCAGAACTTGTCAGGGATGTGTGGCTAGGCTTAAAAAACCCTTGTGACCATTAGCCTAGTAAACATCTATAAACCTATAAATATTTCTTCTGTATATTTCACCCTTCCTGCCTTTTCTATTATCTGGTATCGTACCTGTTTTTCATACTGTTGCCACCATTGTTGGTAAATCTTTATTCTTTTCTTTCCTTCTGAAAAATTCTGCCTGTACATATAGGGTAATGTTAAGTTGTCAATCTCGCCTTCATTTTTGCTGGATGGGTTCGGAGCCGATCCTCGGCTCCGACTCGGCCAATACTAAAGCTCGAGAGCTAATTCCACCGGCTCTAGGCTCCCCTATATCCCACAGTGCTAGGCGGTAACTACTCAGATCTCGTTTGCCGCTATAGCTGACTAGGTGCGTTTTCTACCGGCTTAGGCAGGTTAGTGAATTATTTACCTTTTAGGTATTACTAATTACCCCCTTTCTTTTAGTTAGAAATATTTCTATAGTTAATTCTAATTTTTAGTTTTATCAACCCTAATTTTTCGATTCCCTACCCTCTTACTGTTGTTCTAGGCCTTCGGCCCTTCCCTCACCCCAGTCCCTTTTAAAATTAGTGTTGTAGGGGCTTGTGTGTATGTGTTTTTCTACATAATTATAATTTTTTCTGTATAGAGTGTCTGGTTTGTGTGTTTGTGTACAGCCTCTCTTACCTTAATGTCTAAGGATAAGGTCTCAGGCTTCAAGAAGTGTGACTCGTGCTGTCAGAAAATGTCTCTGACAGACTGTCACACTTCTTGTGTGTATTGCCTGGGACCTGTGCACCTGCAGGACTCATGTGCTCTCTGCCATGGTTTCAGCCCTCGAGTCCTGCAGGAACGCAAGAACAAACTCATCTTGCGGGGCTTGTTAAAGCCCGAAGGCCCCCCGACTCAGTCTGGGTCGGGGAAGCCTTCAAAAACTTCAAAGCAGTCAGCTCCTGCTCTTGAGTCGACTGCTGAGAAGTCGAAGCAGGCTTCGACATCGGCTCCGACCGGAGCCGATGTTCTTAAGCCTCATACCGTTACCTTGGCTCCGGCTGGAGCCGAGGCTGATAAGTCTTTATCGGCTCCGATACCATTATCGGAGCCACTTTCCAGAAAGAGGTCCAGGTCCCCCTCCATCGGATCTGTGCACTCGGCACCAGGATCCCCTCTCCTTTCGGAGCAGAGTCACAAAACCCATTCCTCTCGGTCTTCCAGGTTTTCAGACCATGATTTGCAGAGGGTGGTGAGTAGACTTCTTAAGTCCGAGGCACTGGCCCAAATGCTCCATAGCCCGACTCACCAGTCAGTGGCTATTCCCGTTCCAGATTACATTCCTCCTCCGACTCCTTCGAGTTCGGAGCCAAGGCTTGTTGGAGCCATGACTGTCGGCGCGTCGGATCCGATACCTTCCATTTCAGCTCCGTCGTCTGCCCTGATCTCCTCTTTGGAGGGATCTCGGCGCCGAGCTTCCCTCGTCGGCTCCGAGGGGGCGAGTGGCATCGGACCCTTGTCCGACCCCGCTCTCCCTCTCAGGGCTTTGGCGCTGGTGAGTTCGGCTCCGACATCGGCTTCGGAGCCGTCTCTGTCGGTGCCGGGGAGGGGTCCTTGTCTCTTTGGAGCGAGGGCCTTGGGCCTTGCCTGACAGGGGTGCCTTCGAGGTCATGCGGAGCGTGCTAGAACCAGGTTCTGCCCCACAGTCAGCTCCTTCAGCCCCTCCATCTACAGTGCCTGCGGTGATTTCTACTCACCCCCTAGTCTCACACCGCAGAGAACCAACTCCTCAAGATTCCCCATTGGGAATTTCCTCCTCTTCCGAGGTCTCTCCTGACCCTGCAGGAGATCCCCCTAGGAAGAGGCAGTGCAAGAGGAAGCACATTGACTCCCCTGAGTCTATCACCTCTGACACTGACTTAGAGGAATCCGAAGGGTCCCCTCGATCCCCCTCTGAGGATGTCTCCTTTGCGGACATCCTTGAAATCCTCAAACAGAGGGGGAATTGGCCAGCCCTTAATCCTTCGGAGGATGAGTCAGTGTATCTTGAGGCGTTTGGTTCACGCCCTTCTACTTCCTGGGTGTCCCCTCCCTTTGACCCCCTTATGGAAGTGGTGGCAAGGAAGGCTTGGACGGCTCCTGACTCAGTGGAACCCACCCCGAGGAGACCATCCAAATTTATTACTGCCCCCAAAGACAAACAGTTTTTATCCAAAGGTGTCCCTGTTGATGCCATGGTGGTGGCTGCGGCCACAAAGAAGGAGTTAGCCGATCCTTCGGTTCCTGTCCATCTTCCTAATAAAGAATCTAGGACCATGGACAGGTACGGCAAGCGGATGTTCTTGTCAGCGACCTTTTCAGTGCGGTCGCTGAACTACTTATGCCACTTCACCCGTCTCCGAAGAGATTTACTCAAGGATATGGGTGAACTGATGAAGGATCCTACAGCTGAGGGGTTCAAAGACACAATGAACTCCCAGTTGGCAACCCTAAATTCTATTGTTAACTCCTCCATGCGGCTGGTCTCATACGCAGCAGATGGGGCGAGTAGAGCCGCAGGCACAGGGGTTGCCTTACGAAGGCACGCCTGGATGCGGCTATGCAACTTTGCGGACCCTTTCAAGGCGTCCTTCACCAATTCCCCCTTTGATGGATCATCATTGTTTGGTCCACAGGTGAAGGATACATTGACCAGGTGCGAGGTGGAAGGTAAGACTCTCTCTGCCGTAGGAGTCTGTTTTTCTACCCCTTCTAGACCCTATCCCAAAGGTCAAAGGGGAGGAAAGATGTGGTTCCGAAAACAATCCCAGGGAGTCTCATCTGACGCAAGGCGATTCCCTCTAGAGGCAGAGGGGAATAATAATAGACGCCGCACCAGAGGCAGAGGAGGTCCGCAAAACCAGGGTAGCAGAGAGATGTTCTCTGACAAACCCTTTCAGCACCCCTGAGGGGCTGCCCGGCTGTCCGCCTTCGGAGGCAGTCGGGGGAAGATTATCACTGTACCCAAAAGCCTGGCTTTCCCTAACTCAAGACAAATGGGTACAGTCGATCATATCCGAGGGTTACAAAATTCCCTTTATTCATATTCCAACCCAACCAAAAAGATCCCTTCCAGACGTTCCACCCGGTCTAAGGGAAAAAGCAGCATTAGAAGTTTCAAAGCTGCTATCAAAAGAGTCATCCAATCAGTCCCGCAGACCAGCAAGGATCCGAATCTACTCCAAATTCTTTTTGGTACCAAAAACAGGGGACTGGAGACCCATACTGGATCTCAGCTACTTAAACAAGTTTGTCAAGAAAACAAAATTCCGGATGGTCACGCTACAGTCCATTCTACCCTTCTTGGGTCAGGACAATTGGATGTGCTCGATAGATCTTCAGGATGTGTACTACCACATCAAAATGAACCGATGCTCCAGGAGATATCTCCGCTTCAGGCTGGGAGCCAGTCACTACCAATTCAGGGCCCTGCCCTTTGGTCTCACTACAGCCCCCCCGGGTGTTCACCAAATGCATGGCAGTGGTCACGGCTCACTTGAGACGCCAGGGATTCCAGGTGTTTCCATATCTCGACGATTGGCTCCTTACTGCCACCACCAGACATCAGCTTCTCCTATCCAGGGATTTCACCATTCAAACCTGTCAAGCTCTAGGCATTTCAATAAATTTCGAAAAATCTGCCTTGTCGCCTTGTCAGTCTATTACTTTATAGGCCACATTGGATACACAGACCCTTTCAGCCAGACTCACAGAGCAGAGGGTGTTAGACATCCGGAACCAAGTATCCCTTCTCTTACAATTTGTCAAAGTCAAAGCCAGACTGGTATTAAAGGTACTAGGACTCATGGCAGCAGCTATTCCCCTTCTCCCCTTAGCTCGCCTTTACATGAGGATCCTCCAATGGATGCTCTTTACCCAGTGGCCCTTTCAACGACTCCCGATGTCCCATACCATACTGATAACTCAAGTATGCAAGAATCAACTGTCTTGGTGGATCACGTCACCTCAACTTCTCCAAGGAAGACCCTTCACTCCCCAGTTGCCACGTTGACAACAGATGCCTCCCTGATCGGGTGGGCATTATCAGGGCAGGACAGTCCAGGGCACGTGGCAACCCTTCGAGTGCCACTTGCACATAAATGTCTTAGAGATGAGAGCAGTGCTTTTAGCGTTGCAAGCCTTTCACGACTCTCTTCCCATAGGGACTATTGCAATTCAAATGGACAAACATGTCCGTGGTGTGGTGCATCAACAAACAAGGCGGAACCAGATCATACCCTTTATGTCGAGAAGCACTCAGACTTTGGCAATGGGTGATCTCTTCTCAGCGTTTTCTGATAGCAACGCATATTCCCGGGAAATCCAACGTCATTGCAGACAAATTGAGCAGAGCAATTTTCATGCCACACGAGTGGTCTCTAAAGAAATCAGTTCTAGAAGAAGTATTCCTAAGACGGGGCCAACCTTGCTGCGATCTTTTTGCTACTCCCCAAAACAGCAAGTGTCACGACTTCTTCACTCTCTCCCCGTTACCAGGCCATCCCACCAGAGACGCTCTAGTCCACGATTGGCCCCGGGGACTTCTGTATGCCTTTCCCCCCTTTCCACTGATACCTCAACTAATTCAGAAAGCCATCGCCTTGAGAGTGACAATGATCCTCATTGCCCCTTACTGGTCTCGACAGATATGGTTCCCCTTTCTTCATCGTTACCTTTTGGAGCAGCCTTGGCATCTGGACCCAGTACCAGATCTGATTACCCATCAATCGGGTCAGCTGCACCAATCTCTGTCTCTCTAAACCTCACAGCGTGGTTTCTCCAATTCCAACCTTAGCCAGGCTTCCCTCAATATCTCGCCGGTCCGAGATATCTTGATAGCCTCTCATAAATCCTCTACCCGAAGATTTATACTAGCAAATGGAAACGTTTTTCCCTTTGGGCATCATCGAAAAACATAGATCCCTTTACTGCACCTATCCAGTCTATTTTAGACTTTCTAGCATAACTCTTTCATTTAGGATCTTCTGCATCAACCATTAGAGTTCAATTGGCTGCCATATCAAATTTTCATGTTGGTGTCTCAGAATCCAGCATCATGGCTCACAAACTCTGTAAAGCCTTCTTAAGAGGTGTATTTCTTCTCAAACCTCCAATCAAAGACCCTCCGCCTCAATGAGATTTGAACTTGGTTCTGGCATCTTTAATTCTTCCCCCCTTCGAACCAGCGGCTTCATGTTCTCTGAAATTGCTTTCTTGGAAGACACTTTTTCTGGTAGCTATAACTTCAGCGAAAAGAGTATCTGAACTCCATGCTCTGTGCAGTCGTCCTCCTTACTTAGTTTTTCACAGACAGGGTATCCCTCCGGACTAATCCATCCTTTTTACCTAAAATTTCTTCTCAAATTAACCTAAACCAAATTATTGATCTCCCCTTTTTTTCCCTAACTATTCAAATAGGTCAGAGCAAAAGCTGCATTTTTTGGACGTTCATCGCCAACTGAGATATTACTTAGACAGAACTAAACAACTCAGGAAATCTGATCAATTGTTTCTGTCATATGCAGAAGGTAGATTTGGGCCTTCCAGTCACTAAAGTATCTCTTTCTAGATGGCTCACGGCTACAATTACTTTCATCTATGAGATCAGACATCAAAAACTACCCTCAAGACCTAGAGCTCATTCAACTAGGGCATTAGCTACATCCATAGCCTTTCAGGACAGGGTGCCAATAGATTCAATTTGTGCAGCAGCCACCTGGGCTTCTCCTCATACATTCATTTCACATTACAAATTGGACATGGTTTCCAGAAGCCGTGCCAATTTTGGTTCCACTGTTCTCAAGAGTCTGTTCCGATAGGCCACCCGGGATAAGGTGCTAGGGACACGGTCCCATCCAGCAAGAATGAAGGTGAGATTGACAACTTAACATTAAGAAGTTATGTACCTACCATAACGTTCCATGTTAGTTGTCTTCTTCTCGCCTTCTTTCTTGCGTCCCTCCCTCCTTCCCCCAAGCCTGGACAGACCGACCGGAATTCTTTTGTGTTTCTTCTTCTGAAATTTGTTACTCCCACATTTCTCCCACCTCTTCTATCTTTCTGATGTCTGCCTTTCTTACGCAGACTGTTTGAGGTGGGTTACCCTACTCCATTCTATGGAGACTAGGATTGCTTGGTATAGCTATCAAATGAGATCAGAGTAGTTAGCCTAGCATTGTGGGATATAGGGGAGCCTCGAGCCGGTGGAATTAGCTCTCGAGCTTTAGTATTGGCCGAGTCGGAGCCGAGGATCGGCTCCGAACCCATCCAGCAAGAAAGAAGGCGAGAAGAAGACAACTAACATGGAACGTTATGGTAGGTTCATAACTTCTTATTTCTTAATACCATTGCTGGTATTCTTTTCTTCATAATTCTATCTTACCAAAAAAAAAAATCTTGCTAGTTTTTCTACCTTGTTAATATGGTTGAAAAGTCAACCGGTTTTAAAAGTTTACTTCCTGTGGGCTTAAGATAACGAATTCTGATGCCCACAGGGAGCGTGTATATTGTTTAGGAGCAGTCCACCTTGAAAACCGCCTGCCATATTTGTGCAGATTTAAATTCTTGGCCCTTAACTCATTCCCTCCAGTACAAGTCTTTTGAGTGTGTACCTTTAACCCCTACTGGGTGTGGCCTAAGCCTTTAAAAATGAAGTTATCACCTTACAATTCTAATAAATACTGATTGACAGAGGTGAAATATCAGTACAATTGTGTTTGCCATCATGTATGCTTCAAGATAAAATATTCTGATACCTTGTATGTAGCATGGTTTTGGAATTATTAATGCAAGTATGAACAAGTAATATTTGACGCCTAGAAGGAGCAGTGGGGATAACTGCAGATGCACCTGGAGGCGTCACTCGGTGTTGAAGAGGTTGCTCCATGTGTCTACCTTTTCCACTACTGCTTCTGTTTCAGGGGCTCAAACCCCACTAAGAAACAGAAATCCTCTTTGGAGTCCAGGAAGCACAGAAAATGCTCTCCTGCTGATCTCCAAAACCTTCTCCAGCCTTGGAGCTGTCAGCTAAGTTACCTAAATCGGATCTGACATCTTTAGATCCAACGTTGGGGACACTCAAATCTCCTCGGTGTTGGAGCCCTGTCTTTCACCAGACCCTATTTTTCCCCCTGGATCCGATCACCCTTTTTACAATGGACTCTGAAGAGAGTGTCATGCCCCCTTTCCACATTGTCCTCTATCAGGTCCTCCTGGAGTTTTTCCTAGGCAGATGTGGATAAGGATGATGAGGAAGTTCCTCAGGGCTCAGATTCAAGTTAGGATCCTATCAGATCCATGAGCCTCCAACTTGCATCTCCTCCAGATGTTCTTCGTGTTTCACTGTTGCAATCATCACATTTGAGTTATCTGCTTGCAGTAGCCCTCAGTCGGCCTAATTATCAAAGTCTTGGGTCCTGCGTCAGTTGCTGTCTCATCTTCCATGATGTCAGGTAGTCAGGGGTATATAGCATGCAGCCGACGCCATTACATCAGTCTTTCTTGCCGTGCGGTGCCCGAAGCAGAAGCAGTTCGCAAGTGCCGGTCGGCCGACTCCTGAAATTTTTGTTTTCGAGTTTCAGAACCGAAGTCTTCAACTAAAGCAAAATACCCCATTGGGGAAACTTTTTTTTCTTGCTCTAAACCGATGTCAGTAAAAGTCAATAATTGTATTTCTTGTGGAAAGCAAATACCTCATAAAGATTTTCATTCATACTGTATTCCTTGCATAGGCCTTGACCATGACGTACCTCGCTGTCGGTTTTGTGCCATATTTAAACAACAAACTATTCGTCGTCTGTATATTTCCGCTTCTAAATATTTTGGTACTCTGTTCAACTATCCAGATATGGCTTTGGTAAGCCTACCGACATTCCGAAAAAACGCAAAGATAAAGACAGAGGCCGTCTAGGTCTAACTTTGCCGACGACACGTTTCTTAAGCTAGTCGCTAGTACGCCGGTACTCAGTGAGGCGCTTACGCAGCCCCTAATACCCACTACTTCAGATTCGCAGGCCTCTATTGAGACCAATTCGGAGTCCGGTATGCTGCAAGATGCTTCTTCGACCATGGAACCTGCGGATGTCTCTCCCTTGGATGGGTCCGGAGCCGCTGTGCAGGCACAGGCTTCTGAGGGTGTATTCAACACAGTTAGAGTGTGATGAAACCTGACAAGGGGGGGTGGGGTGGTGTTGATGGACAATACGGACTACTACACTATCAAAATTGCAGAGATCCTAAATGCCGACAGTAGGTATGCTGTGGTGTCTTGAAATGAATTGAATATAGCTTATAACAACATTGATTAGATTTTGGATGATAATTTAAGCTAAGGTCTTATTAACTAACTACATTTTTTGAAGGTTACAAAACCCTTCATACCCAATATGTTTGGGATCCCCAAGGTCCATAAGGATGTCGGAAACCCACCCCTTAGACCTATTGTCACCTCTGAGGGTTCAAACACACAGCCCCTGGCAATATTTGTGGACACAAAATTAAAACAGTATCAGTGCAAATACCAACATATTCTTATAGATTCGTGGGATTTTTTTTTACATAATGTAGGATGTTTAGAGTTTAATTCTGAATTTATTTTTGTGACAGTGGATGTCAAGGATTTATTTTCAGTTATTCCACATCAAAAAGGCCTAGAATGGTTCGAAGACATGTTGATAGAGTTTGGATTTCTATCTTCAGCTGATTTTTAGGTTAGTACTTGAAAATATGGAGCTGATGGTCAAAAAAGGTTTTTTGATTTTTTTCGGGGGAGCTGTACCATCAGCTAGATAGGGTTGCCATGGGTTCATCCTGTGCCCCCATATTTGCTAATATTTTTATATTATATTGGGAAATCCATCATGTATTTGATTACATGTATAAAGATTATATTTCTAGGTACTTTCATTTTTTGGACGATATTTTTATTGTGTGGAAGGGACCCCTTGAGATGATTCCCAATTTTATTGAATTCTTGAATTCCACCACAGAATTTCTAAGTTTTACCCATGAAAGAGGATTGAATAAAATTAATTACTTGGATGTCTACATAGAAAAAGACTTGGATAACAACAGATTTACATCTAAGGTTTATAGGAAAAGGTGTTTCTCCAACTCTTACCTACACTACCAAAGTAGTCATCCCTAATTTCAGAAACATAACATTGTGAAGGGACAGATGGTAAGAGTTGCAAGGATGACATCCAACAAGGATGATTTTTGAGGGTTCCCGGATGAATTGATTAGACCCATTAAAGAACAAGTGCTACAAGGATGGGGAAATTTGTATATACCCTTACTCTATGGGGAACCTTTAATAAAAGAACAGGGTTTGGTTACAGGGACATCATCTGTTACACCCTATCTAGTAATGAACTTTGACCAAGATACATGGTGGATAAAGAAAACCATAGAGTATGAAGTATGTTTCAAAGAATGCTCAGTAGGTTAGACATATTTAAGACAATTGAGGTACAGTTATAAGAGAAATTATAGTCTTAAGGAAACATTGGAAAAGAAGAAGAGTAGTACCATCAATGGGACAATAACTGAAATGGGAACACATAAGTGTGGAAGGGTTCCCAAGGTACTTTTATGGTGAACTGTTAAGTTTAGAAATACAAAGTATACCTTCTAGCCTTAAGACTTTGATGTACAACAGCTGTTATTCAAAAGGGGTGGTCTGTCTCACTTACTGCAAATATTGGTGGGCATATTACATTGGTAAAACTGAACGTACTTTGAGACGTGTATACGAACATAATTATGACATCAATAGAAAGAGAAACCAATGCTTTGTGTAGGCACAGTCTGGTGTGCACACAGGCAGATTAAGTTTTGGGTCCTGGAAAAGGTGGTTCCTAGTGATAGGGGTGGGGATTGGGAGAATGTTAGAATATAGAGAAATGATATAGCAGTTAAAACTAGATGTCTGTACCCCACCCGGTATGAATGATCATATTTCACTTTTCCCTGCCTTAAAAATGAAGGCATCTAAGCCTATTAGGACTAAAAACTAAATTATGTATACACATTCATTACTGTACCTGTTGTAAAACCCTGTTAACTTTTTATGGCTGTTTCCTATATGTTGTAATGGATTTTTTTGTTTTACCTTTGAGTAGTTTTAGGGTTTGAACAAGATCTTTCATATGTATTAATATCTTGATATACACTGAAAACAAAAGTACTAAAAGTACAAAAACTGTTTTTTTTTTAAATAAACTGTCTTGTACAGTGATTATTGTTTAAATAACTTTACTAATATTGTTTTTTTTATTATAGTTCACTGGCACCCTTTGCATAATTAATTACTTAATGTTTTATCCAATGGAAGATGAGTGATGTACTATAAAAATGGGTGTAGAGAAGGGTTCTGTTTATTCTAATGGAGTCTTTAAGAAGATGAAAGTGCTTAACATGTTGGTTTAATGTCAGAACTATTTGTATTGTTTTTATTGCTTGCCTTACTCTGGTGTCTACTTGCTGGAGGAATTAAACTTCAATTTTTATCTATGTGAACGGGTGTTTCTGCTGACACTATCGTGCAGTCAACTGTTGAGGAGGCCTTTATAGGAGCTGTGTGTGACTGGTTTGTGCTTTTGGTGTTTTGGAACCAGTGTTTTCTTGGATTACCCACAAGGGTTCCCCCCACCTCTTGTGATATTTCCCCAGAACACCCTGCAGAGGAAGTTCCTCTGAAGAAGTGCAAGAGGAAGCACCTAGACTCCACAGAGGAGTCCATTACTGAAGACATTGACCTTAGTGAAGGTGAGGGCTCCCCACAGTCACCTCCAGATGATTAGTTTGGGGAAATCCTAGAGATCTTGGAACAAAGGGGTGGCTGGAAGCCCAGCAGTCCCTCATCAGAGGAGTCAGTGTACCTGGTGACTTTTGAATCCTATCCATCTATTTCCTGGGTGACCCCACCCACCGATGAGCTCATCGAGTTGATCTCTTGGCAGGTGTGGGAGGTTTCAAATTCCATTGAACTCACTCCTCAGAGACCAAATGAAATAATAATGGCACCAGAGGATAAACAAAGTTTGGTCAAAAGGTAGTTGCCATTGTTGTGGCTCCGGCCACAAAAAAGAACTTGTGGGAGAAAGTTCTACTATTCCTCCCCTTAATAGGGATTCTAGAATGATGGATAGATGTGGGAAGTGTCTTTTCAGCGATCTATGCCTTGAGATCCCCGAATTATCTTTATTTTACCAGATTGTAGAGGGATCTGATGAAGGAGTTATCAGATACCCTGTCAGGAGCTGTGCCTGAAAGGGGGTACAGGATTGTCACCTCTCTGCTGGCCACCCTACATGTTATTGCAAACTTTTTAATGAGGCTCATCTGACATGTAGCCAAAGGAGAGCTGCAGGTTCCTTCCTATTTGACCCAAAAGTCAGTGATGTGCTGTCCAAGTGTGAGAAGGATGGGAAGACCCTTTTTGCCATGGGTGTACATTTTTCCACTCTTCAGAGACCCGTACTCAAATAAATCAGAGAAGCAGTGGAAAGATGTGGTTCAAATAATGACAAGGACACCGGCCCACAGGATAATGAATCCAGAAAAGATCTCCAGCCACAAAGTTCTAAAAAACTTGTTTAATAAAGGCTTCCACTCAATTTTGAGTCAAAGCCTTTATTAAACAAGTTTTTTAGGACTTTGTGGCTGGAGGTAGTTTGTGGATCCATTATCCTGTGGGCCGGTGTCCTTGTCTTGATTTGGTACTTGTGTTACTACTTTTTGTGGTTCAAATAATCACAAGGGTCTTTTCCACATGCACATGGAGAAAGCTCCTCCAGGGGTAGAGGTGGGAACAATGATGGAAGACACCGCCCTCTTGGCAAAGGAGTGCCACATCAAGGGTCCAAAGATGCATTCTTTGGGAAGCCCTTTCACCTCTCTTGAAAAGGAGGCCCAATTTGCTCTTCTCTGGAGGCAATTGAGGGTTGACTGTCCCAGCACCTGAGAGCCTGGATAAACATAATAGACAACACGTGGGTGCAGAGGATCATGTCTAGAGGATACTTTATACCCTTTTCCTATCCACCGCCCCAAAGCAAAAAAACTCCCGGATGTTCCACCCAGTCAGAAGGAGCAAGCAGCCATCCCACATACAATGGCTGCTAGACAAGAGTCATCCAAAAAGTGACCCCAGACCAGAGAGGATCCAGTACTTACTCATTGATGTCCTTCATGGATGCATCTGCAGTCATAACAAGTGGGTTGTCCTGTCGTCAGGCAGCCCCGCAGTCGGCCGGATTCCAAAGTCCGGGTCCGGCTTCGGCTGATGTCGCACTCCACCCGACGTCATCTCTGTTGGTCTTCGGGTATAAAAGCATCAGCCGACGCCATTTTCCTCAGTCTTTCTTGCCGCGGCAAGCAGAAGCTGTTAGCAAGTGCCGGTCGGTCGGATCCAGAGATTACTTCTACCGAATACTACTTGAAGACTTCTAAAGCTAAGTACCCGTTGGGGACTCTTTCTTGCCTCAGCCGATGTCAGAAAAAGTTAACAATTGTTTAACCTGTGGGAAACAAATACCTCATAAAGATTTCCACTCTTATTCTCTGCCTTGTTTAGGCCCAGCCCACGGCGTAGCAGCCTGTTCGCCTGTGCCTCTTTCAACCGAAACGCTTAGGCCGGTCGGTGTTTGCAGAACAGTTTTTCGGTTCTGTTTTTGCGTACATTATGCCGCCGGATCCTCCGACTACCCCAAAAAGCAAAGATAAAGACCGACACTCGGTCCGCGGTTTCGCCGAAACCACGGTAAAGCAAATCGAGTGTCTCGGTTTCGGCGAAACCGAGAAAACTGCTCAAAGTACAGCTGAACCTATTCTTACAACTGAGGCCCCTGCTACAACTCTTGAATCGACCTCAGAAATTTTACCCACTACGGTGGTTGACTTATCAGACACCATCCCTTGGATGTCTCTACCCCAGCACGTGGTGCTGCTAGGCCTCCAGCTGCCATGTCCATTAAGGCCTTCGCCAGGGCTAAAGCAGCCAAGACTACTAAAACAGTGCCTGTTAAACCCCCACATCCAGGCCCTCTTCTAGTTCTCAAATGCTTTCTTTGGCAGAAGATTTAATTTCTTTAATTAGAGGATCTCAATCTCACCCAGACAGGGCCTCTCAGCCCCAGAGAAGAGACCTAGGGCAGAGCCCCTGAGCCAGTGTCTTCTGATGATTCTGCTGATGAATCAGACATAACTGACCAGCCTGAGGCTCCTTCTCCAATTTTGAAGATTCTGATGCTGAAGAATCCATTCCAGCTGCTTCCCCACCAGAAGAATTCTCCTTTGGGGAAACCTTGCATGCCATGCAGAACAGTTCCAATGGCAGCAACAGGATTTTTCAGACTCCAGAAAAGACTTAGGACCTTTCTGCACCTCCCACAGCACAGGCCCTTAGCTATACCTCCTGTTCTCTCTGTGGTGGATGATGCTTTCAATGATGTTTGCTCCGCTCCAGATTCTTTACCCCAGCCCCTGCCAAACCAGACAGATTTTACAGGGTGCCAGATACTCATCACCACCTTTACAAGGCCCCACTTGCAGACCCAGAAACTATATCCCAGGGTCCCAAGGCAGTAGCCACGACCACAGCTAAAACCCTATTCCTTCTGAAAGGGAAGCAAGGTCACTAGACAGATGGGGTAAAAAGGTCTACACTTCAGCTACTCTCTCAGCTAGAGCTTTAAACTGTCAGTTTCACATGATACAATACCAAGAGTTTATGCTTGATCAGTTAACTAAAAACTAACCACTGATGAATCTCTTGATAAGAAATATGTATTAGAGATGGTAAAAAACATACAACAGGTTAGCAACCATTCCTTAAAATGTGGCTATGATGCACTGGAGGCTTCATTTAGATCAGCCATGACAGGCACAGTGATAAGAAGGCATGCATGGCTAAAGGAACAAGCTTTACCGGATCATGTTAAAGCTAAGTTGCTAGATGCTCCTATGGACAAGACAAGTTTGTTTGGTACACCTGCCCAGCAGGTTATGAAGAAAATGGAAGAAAAGGCAAAATCTGTTCAAACTGTTAAAGATTTCTTGCAGGTTCAACCCCAAGGTTTAGCAGGAACTGGCCTGCCAAAATTGGTCCTTTCCTGACTCCACAAAATTTCAAAGGGGCAGGAATAGACGCCCAGAGGCAGAAACCAATCCAGAGGAGGTGCCTACAGAGGACGACAGTGGCAAGGTAACAACAGAGGCACAGACACAGCCACTGCCACTACATCAGCACAACCACAGTGACTTAATCCTAAATCCGCCTACCAGGGAACAAATAGCAGCTCCTCTAGGCGGAAAGTTAACCTTATTTTCAAAGAACTGGCACTACATAACAAAAGACAAGTGGATTTTACAAACCATAGATCAAGGTTACCGGTTTCACTTCCACACTTTACCAGTCAAAAGAGGAATGCCAAATCTACCTCCAAATCAAAAACAGAGGCTCTACCAGATAATGGAGTTAGCAAACATGAGAGCTGTGGAAAGAGTGCCAACAGCAGAACAAGGAAAGGGGTTCTACTCCAGACTATTCCTAGTTCCAAGAAAGGAAAAAAGTTTGAGACCAATTCTCGACCTGTCCACCTTAAATACATACATCATTGTCCCAAAATTCAAAATGCTGACCCTACAGCAACTTCTTCCCATGCTGGGCAAGGAGTCTTGGCTGGTAACTCTAGATCTCAAGGAGGCATACCTGCACGTCCCATTCGACCAATCTGCAGAAGATACCTCAGATTTCTTGCAGGATCAGAGCACTATCAATTCTCAGCATTGCCCTTTGGCTTATCTACTGCGCCCAGAGTATTCACAAAATGCCTGGCATCAGTAATCGCCCATTGCAGACTACAGGAATTCAAATTTACCCATACCTGGACGACTGCCTGCTACAAGGGACAACAAAAGCAAGCTGACAACAGATTTACAAAGGGTCATTTACTTGCTACAAGGACTGGGATACACAGTCAATTTACAAAAGTCAAGGCTGATACCATCCCAAACAAGGACATTCTTGGGCTGAATTGGACACAGTACAACAAATGGCATTCCTGACTACAGACATACAAAAAGAACTTCCTCTTTACTTCTTGGCACTAACAAAACTGAACAAGTTAACAGCAAGAAAAGTTCTGCAGGCCTTGGGCTTCATGGCATCATGCATAATCTTGGTCCCATTTGCCAGACTACATATGAGGAAACTACAGTGGTACCTAAACAATTTATGGTCCCAACACAGACACAGTCTAGAAACAGAAATCCCACTATTTCCATGCTTAAAACAGGAGTTCCTATGGTGGGCTCAGGCATGCCAGTCAAACCCAGGCCTACCCTTTCGCAGATGTCAACCAAGCCAGACCATCACAACAGACGCTTCAGACCTAGGATGGGGGGCCCACATGCTGGACAAATGCGTGCAAGGATTGTGGACACAGGATCAACTTCACCTGCACATCAATCTAAAAGAAATGCTGGCAGTAAAACTGGCAATCCAAAAGTTCAAACCATTTCTCAAAGAGGGCCAGTTGATGATAAGGACAGACAACACCACAGTCATGTGGTACATCAACAAACAGGGAGGCACTCATTCATACCCCCTATGCAGAATGACCTTGGAGCTGTGGACCCTGGCACTCAGCTACAACATTCAGCTACAGGCAATATTTGTACCGGGAAAAGACAATACTCTAGCAGACATATTAAGCAGAACCACTTCGGATGCCCACGAATGGAAGCTGCACCCGGACATCTTCAAGACCATCTCAAAGAAATGGGGAATGCCACAGATAGACCTATTCGCATCACCTCTCAATCACCAGCTCAAAAAATTCTGCACAAGGACATTCCACCCACTAGCATGGAAAGTGGACTCACTCTCCTTCAACTGGAAAGGCCTAACAGCATATGCATTCCCACCTCTTCCTTTGATACACAAGGTACTACTAAAAATCAAGGAAGAACGTCCAAGGATAATCCTGATAGCTCCAAACTGGCCAAGACAACACTGGTACCCACTACTGAAGAGCATGTCTCGAACAATATGTGGCCAATACCCCTGATGCCTTTGATGTTAACTCAGAACAACTACAGCATCATACATCCAAACCTAAAACGCTGCAACTGACTGCATGGAACATCACATAGCAGCAGCTAATCCAGAACTTTCCCAAAGAGTTAAAGACATTATTCTTGAAGCACGCAGACCTTCAACAAGAAGGAACTATGCTGGAAAATGGAAAAGGTTTGTCATTTGGAGTAATGGAAAGAGGAAAAGATGTGTCAAACATAGATATGCCTAACATTCTGGAGTATCTGGCCGAACTTCTTCATTCAGGCCTGTCCTACTCCTCCATCAAGATACATGCATCAGCTATTTCAGCAGAATACAGCTTTGATCCACCTGTTTTTTCACCCTTTGCTCAGGCAGTTCCTCAGAGGAATCAAGAATGTAAAACCTCCAAGGAAACCACCATTACCAGCTTGGGATTTAAACTTTGTGCTAGAAAAGTTGACACTATCACCCTTTGAACCAGCAGCAACAGCAGACCTACAACACCTGTCATGGAAAACTGCTTTCCTACTGGCAATTACTTCAGCAAGGAGGGTTTCAGAACTACAGGCCTTAATGGCAGTGCAACCCTTCCTAATCTTCCACCAAGATAGTGTCCATGAGGACTAATCCTACATTTATGCCCAAGGTGGTATCCAGAGTGTCTTTAAACCAGGCAATCCACCTACCTACCTTCTTTCCCAACCCACAAAACAGAGGGAAAGAATACTGCATACCTTGGATGTACATAGACAGCTACGCTACTACTTGGACAGAACAAAAATAGCAGAAAGACTGACCAACTTTTTGTAGCCTATGCAACAGGAAGGGAAGGAAAAGCTATTTCCAAACAGACAATCTCCAAATGGATAGGAAATTGCATACGATACTGTTACTCCTTCCATGGAAAACCAATTCCACAGAACATAAGACCTCATTCTACAAGGGCAACAGCCACTACCACAGCCTTCTTACGAGGAGTGGCAACCAAAGACATTATTGAGGCGGCTACTTGGACCTCCGTGCATACATTTGCCAAGCATTATAATTTGCCTCTATTCCAGATCGAGCAGGGTTTGCCACTGCTGTACTGCAAGGGATCCTAAACACACCATAATCTACTTTTATCCTCCTCCCTAGTTGGCTATGGTATTCTACCCACTTGTTATGACTGCAGATGCATCCATGAAGGACATAGTACAGTTTTGTACCTACCATAAATGTAGATGTCCGAACTGGATAGCATCTGCAGTCAGGATTACCCTCCCTCCTTCCCCTCTGTGGTACTCCTAGGGTGTTTACCCTCCTAATAGCTAGCTGTTGGGGGGGAGTCTTTTATGGTGTATTTGTTTGTATATATGTACATATATGCTTATTGCTGTGTTTACCTCTATCTATTTGGAAACATTGGCATCTATCCAAATTTTAGCCTGCAAGAGGGCTACTGGCATCTGGGGCAAGAAACACTGAGGAAAATGGCGTCGGCTGATGCTTTTATACCCGAAGACCAACAGAGATGACGTCGGGTGGAGTGCGACATCAGCCGGACCCGGACTTTGGAATCCGGCCGACTGCGGGGCTGCCTGACGACAGGACAACCCACTTGTTATGACTGCAGATGCTATCCAGTTCGGACATCTACATTTATGGTAGGTACAAAACTGTACTTTCTTTTTGGTATCAAAAAAGACCAGGGACTAGAAACCAGATGTTCATCGTGCATACAGCTGCAGTCATAACGGATGGGTTCTCCTGCCGTCAGGCGGGTCCTCGGTCGGCCGAATTCCAAAGTCTAGGTCCGGCGTCGGTTGTAGTCGCCTCTTCCCTGACGTCAGTGTGACAGGGGTATAAAAGAACCAGCTGATGCCATTTTCATCAGTCTTTCTTGCCGCGCGGTGCCCGAAGCAGAAGCAGTTCGCAAGTGCCGGTCGGCCAGCTCCTGAGATTACAAAAATTTTGGAACCGAAGTCTTCTTAAAAGCTAAGTACCCCGTTGGGGAAACTTTTTCTTGCCTCAGACCGATGTCAGACAAAGTTAATAATTGTATTTCTTGTGGGAAACAAATACCGCATAAGGATTTCCATTCCCTCTGTATACCTTGTTTAGGCCCAGACCACGGCGCCGGTCTGTCGCTTTTGTGCTACATTCAACAAACGCACTATTAAGCGTCGGGCGGAGTTCGCCCAGCATTATTTTGGGAAAGCATTTAACTATACTATGTCGTCGGATACTCCGATTCTGGTTTTGTCTAAAAAACGCAAAGACAAGGACCAACACTCGAGGTCCGCGGCCTCTACCGACACCACGCCAAAGCCGTCTACACGTGGTCCGGTTCTCAGCGAACTCGCAGCCCTGATTACCGACACATCTTTGGCGGTGTCTCCTGTACCAGTGCAGGCTCCTCAGCCCACACCCTGACTACAGATACCGAAGCCACGCTTGGCGTTGAAACACAGAATGTGGATAGGTCCACCTCCACTCAAGGTGTCTTCAAACCTTCCTCTTCTTTCTCCATCAAGGCTTTCACCAAGACTAAAGCTACCATGCACCCTAAGAGACCAACACAGGGCCCATCTCCAGGCCCCATGCCTAAGAAACAGATGCTTAAAATGGCTGAGGATTTAATTACTGTAATCAGAGGTTCTCAAGCCACCTCCGGACAAAAGACCCAGAGTGGAGGAAGATTCCCCCTCCTCTGATCAGGGCTCCATTATTTCAGAGCACTCTGATTATCAGGAACAGTCTTACTCCCCTTTTGAAGACTCTGATGCAGAGGAATCTATTCCTTCTGTATCCCCCCCCTGAGGATTACTCATTTGGTGAAACTCTGCATACCTTAAGGGAACACTTTCACTGGGAAGGCCAGGATTATTCAGATTCCAAGAAAACGCTCAGGGAATTTCTTTTGTTACCCCAGCACAGGCCTCTGGCTATACCTCCTGTCCTGGACATCCTAGATGATGTTTACTCGGAGGCCTGCCTTAACCTGGACTCTCTTCCTCCAGCTCCAGTTAAGCCTGACAGGTACTACAGGGTTCCTGACAGACACCAATTTCTATACAAAAGCCATGCTGCTGACCTAGAAACCATCTCACAAGGGCCCAAGGGAGTTAAGGCCTCCATTGCCAAAAACCCATTGCCTTCCGAGAAAGATTCCAGATCCTTAGAAAGGTGGGGAAAAAAGGTATATACCTCGGCTACCTTATCCATGAGGGCCTTAAACTGTCAGTTTCATATGCTAAAATACCAACCGTTTCTGTTATCTCAATTGAAAAGTAAAATGTCACAACCTGAACAACCAGACATGAAGGAGTTGCAGGATTTGATGCATAGTGCAGAACAAGTGGGTAAACATACCTTACAATGTGGTTTTGATGCTCTAGAGGCCTCATGTAGAGCTGCTGTTACAGGCTCAGTCATACATAGGCATGCCTGGCTCAAGGAACAAGCCTTGCCTGATCATGTCAAAGCTAAATTACTAGACGCCCCACTTCAAAAGGATGTACTATTTGGGGCAAATGCTGAGGAAGTATTAGGAAAATGGAGGAAAAGGCTAAATCAATGCAAACTGTGAAAGAATTTTTGCAGGTTCAACCCCCACGTTTTAGTAGAAATTGGCCTTCCAAAACTGGTCCTTTCCTGCCACAGACAGACCCCAAAGAGGCAGATACAGGCCGAGGGGCAGAGGACAAACACAAGGCTCGTACAGAGGCAGACAATGGCAAGCTCCTACACAAAGAGGTGGTGAGGACAACTGCCAATCTTTCAGAAAGCAAAACCAATGACTTTCCCTTTGCATGCCAACCAGGTCTCAAATGGCAGCCCCTTAGGAGGAAAGCTGGCACTATTCTCAAAAAATTGGCATATTGTCACAAAGGACAAATGGATCCTGAACATTATAAACAGAGGCTACAAATTCCATTTTCATACCCTTCCAAAAATGAAAGGCATGCCAAACCTGCCACACAATCAAAGGGCAGAGGCACAAAAGCAAATTTCAGGTCTTATAAACATGAAAGCTATTCAAGAGGTACCTACACACGAACAAGGGCAAGGTTTTTATTCCAGGCTATTTCTGGTGCCAAGGAAGGGAAAAGATTGGAGACCTATTTTGGATCTTTCCATCCTAAACACATTCCTACTCTTACCAAAATTCAAGATGCTCACTCTACAGCAACTTCTTCCCATGCTGGGCAAGGGGTCTTGGCTGGTAACATTGGACCTCAAGGAGGCATACCTGCATGTCCCAATCAGACAAAATTGCAGAAGATACCTCAGATTTCTTGCAGGTTCAACCCATTATCAATTCTCTGCATTGCCCTTTGGTTTATCTACTGCGCCCAGAGTATTCACGAAATGCCTGGCATCAGTAATTGCCTACTGCAGACTTCAAGGGATACAAATATACCCTTATTTGGACGACTGCCTGATCCAAGCGGACAGCAAGCACATTCTTCTGAAACATCTGGCTTATGTAATAATGTTATTAAACTCTCTGGGGATACACAGTCAACAAAGAGAAATCAAGACTAATACCCTCTCGGAAGATAATTTTCCTGGGTGCCAATTTGGACACAAACACCCAGATGGCCTACCTTACGCCAGAGAAGCAGGGGCAACTAATTCAATATTTCAGAACACTGGCAAATTGCACCAGGCTGACTGCAAGGAAAATCCTGCAGGCTCTGGGATTCATGGCATCTTGCATCTTACTAATCCCATGTGCAAAGCTGCATATGAGAAAACTACAATGGTACCTAAAAAACATATGGTCTCAACACAGCCACAGTTTGGAAACAATAATACCACTAATTCCTTGTCTGCAAAAGGAATTTCTGTGGTGGGCTCAAGCATGCCAAACAAACACAGGTCTTCCATTCAGCAAGCCTCAAGCAAATCAAGTCATCACAACAGACGCCTCGGACTACGCCTGGGGGGCGCACATGACAGACCGGTGCATTCAGAGCAAATGGACCCAAAAAGAAAAGCACCTTCACATCAATCAAAAAGAAATGCTAGCAGTGATCAATGCTATTATAGCTTTCAAGGGCCTTTTTCAACCAGGCCAGCTATTGATAAGAACAGACAACACCACAGTTATGTGGTACATAAACAAGCAGGGAGGAACACATTCTTATCCCCTATGCAGACTGGCCATGTCACTTTGGAACATGGCCATGGACTTACAAATGGAACTACAAGCACAGTACTTGCCAGGCAAGGAAAACACGCTGGCAGACAACCTAAGCAGGAATATGACAGATCCACACGAATGGAAGTTGCATCCAAAAGTTTTTACAGAAATAATTCAAGAATGGGGAAGGCCAGACATAGATCTCTTTGCCTCCCACAAAAATCATCAATTGACAAAATTCTGCTCAAGGATCTTCCATCCAAAGGCCTGGAGAGTGGACACTCTCTCTCTTTCAGTTGGACATCAATGACAGTTTATGCCTTCCCACCTCTTCCTCTGCTGCCCAAAGTCCTATTGAAGACCAGAGCAGACAGACCAAAGATGATACTCATTGCTCCGGACTGGCCAAGGCAACACTGGTACCCACTCCTGAGGAGCCTGACGCATTCCCCACCATGGACCCTGCCTCTAATGCCTCCTCTTCTGACTCAGCACAGCTTCAAAACTCTTCACAGTCAGCTGAAAACACTCAATCTAGCCGCATGGAAGATTCCTTAGCATCGCAGCAGGCCCTGCTCTCCAAGGAGGTGCAGGATGTCATTTTGGAGGCCAGAAGGCCATCAACTAGAAAAGCTTACTCTGCAAAATGGAAACGTTTTTGTTTGGAATGAGAAAAAGGGCCAGAATCCTGGAAAACTGAATTTACCTCAAATACTACAATATTTGGCTGAACTGCTAAGCAGTGGACTTTCGTTCTCCTCCATCAAAATCCATGCCTCAGCCATTTCTGCAGAATACAACACTGATCCACCTTTATTCTCTCACCCTCTATTAAGACAGTTCCTCAGAGGGGCTAAGAATTTAAGACCTCCAAGAAAACAACCAATACCTGCTTGGGATCTTAATTTCATTCTGGAAAAACTGACTTTGCCTCCTTTTGAGCCAGCTGCCTCATCAGATTTACAATATTTGTCCTGGAAAACAGCTTTCCTTCTGGCTATCACTTCAGCTCGTAGAGTTTCAGAACTACAGGCTCTTATGGCTGTCCAGCCTTTTATCATCTTCCATCAGGACAGAGTTTCATTACGTACCAACCCGTCTTTTATGCCTAAAGTGGCATCCAGGGTAGCTTTAAATCAAGCCATACATTTACCTACTTTTTATCCTAATCTTCAAAACAAAGGGGAGAGATTACTGCATTCCTTGGACATCCACAGACAACTGCGTTATTATTTGGACAGAACAAAACCTTTCAGAAAATCAGAACAGCTTTTTGTGGCCTATGCGGTAGGAGCTCAAGGAAAGTCAATATCCAAACAGACAATCTCAAAATGAATAGCCCACTGCATACGCTTTTGCTATTCCTTTCATGGCAAAACTGTACCTACAGGCATTAGAACTCATTCGACCAGGGCCACAGCCACCTCTGCAGCCTTCCTCAGAGGAGTTCCTACCAAGGATATTTTAGAAGCAGCCACTTGGAATTCTGTGCATACCTTCTCCAAGCACTACAACCTACCATTATACTCCAAATCTAGAGCAGGCTTTGCCACTGCAGTCTTGCAGGGCATTTTGGCTCCTCCTAGCTCCACCTAGTGCCTACCACCCCTTTCTTAGCTTTGGGATTCTACCCATCTGTTATGACTGCAGCTGTATGCACGATGAACATAGTACAGTTTTGTACCTGCCATAAATGTAGATGTTTGAGTGCTAATACAGCTGCAGTCCAGGTTTCCCTCCCTCCTTCCCCTCTAGGGGTCTTCTTTTATGGTGTATTTGCTTGCAACTACTGGTCTTTGATTATATTGCATTGCATTATTACATAATTTTATGTATTGCCTTCTTTCTGGGGGCACCTGACATCTGGGGCAAGAAAAACTGAAGAAAATGGCGTCTGCTGGTTCTTTTATACCCCTGTCACACTGACGTCAGGGAAGAGGCGACGACAACCAACGTCGGACCTAGACTTTGGAATTCGGCCGACTGAGGACCCGCCTGACGGCAGGAGAACCCATCTGTTATGACTGCAGCTGTATTAGCACTCGAACATCTACATTTATGGTAGGTACAAAACTGTACTTTTTGGATCTCGGCAGATTGAACAAATCAGTTTGGCGCAGCAAGTTATGGATGGTCACGGTTCAGTCCTTCCTTCCATTCTTGTAAAAGGGCGATTGGTTGTTCTCTATAGACCTTCTGGATGCGTACTACCACATGAAGGACGGGTGATCCAAAAGTCATTTATGCCTCTGACTCTGTGTTCATTCAGAGTACTGCCATTTGGCCTCACAACAGCCCCCAGAGTGTTTACCAGATGTATGGCAGTAGTGACAGTTCACTTGAGGCAACAAGTTTTCTGGGTATTTCCATACTTGGATGACTGGCTCAACTCCTCCCCGACCAGGCATCTACTTCTAGAAAAAAGAGTCATGGTTATCTGGACATGTTCTTTGTTAGGGATTACAGTAAACTATAAAAATCACATCCTAGACCCTTCTCAAGATTTGGATTTCATAGGAGCAAAAATAATCAAGATGGCAGCACATCTCCCATCATCAAGAGTGATAACCATAAGAGATGAGGTCAGAAAATTACTACACAGTTCAAGGGTATCTGCTCAAATGGTACTTAATGCCTTAGGATGTTCATCGTGTTACCCTGCTACAGTCATCACACTTGGGTTATCCTGTCGTCAGGCGGTCCCGCAGTCGGCTGGAATTCCAAAGTCTTGGTCCGGCGTCGGTTGCTGTCGCTTCTTCCCTGACATCGGTGCGCCAGGGGTATATATAATGCAACCGACGCCATTTTCTTCAGTCTTTCTTGCCGCACGGTGCCTGAAGCAGAAGCAGTTCGCAAGTGCCGGTCGGCAGACTACTGAGATTTTCAAATTCGAATTTCAGACCGAAGTCTTCTATAAAGCTAAGTACCCCATTGGGAAAACTTTTCTTGCCTCAGACCGATGTCAGAAAAAGTTAATTGTATTTCTTGTGGGAAGCAAATACCTCATAAGGATTTTCATTCTTATTGCATACCTTGCCTAGGCCCAGACCACGATGTCACTAGTTGTCGTTTTTGTGCTAGGTTTAATAAGCGTACTATTAAGACGCTTTGATTTCGCACGACACTTCTTAGGTAGAAAATTTAACTACCCCATGCCGTCGGAGCAACCGACTACCGGCGGCGCACAAAAGCGCGGATAAGGACAGACAGCCCAGGCCTAAGCCAGATTCTGGGCCTCAGCTGGTCCGGTTCTCCGGTCCTCAGTGAGGCTCCGACGCAGCCCCTGACTACCGCAGATGTTCATCGTGCATACAGCTGCAGTAATCACAGATGGGTTCTCTGCCGTCAGGCGGGTCCTCGGTCGGCCGAATTCCAAAGTCTAGGTCCGGCATCGGTTGTTGTCGCTTTCTCTCCTGACGTCAGAGAGGCCGGAGTATATAAGACACAGCCGACGCCATGTTCTTCAGTCTTTTTTGCCACGCGGTGCCCGAAGCAGAAGCAGTTCGCAAGTGCCGGTCGGCCAGCTCCTGAATTACGAAAAAATTGGAAACTGAAGTCTTCATTAAAGCTAAGTACCCTGTTGGGGAAACTTTTCTTGCCTCAGACGATGTCAGAAAAAGTTAATAATTGTATTTCTTGTGGGAAGCAAATACCGCATAAGGATTTCCATTCCCTCTGCATACCTTGTTTAGGCTCAGACCACGACGTCTCAGGCTGTCGCTTTTGCGCTACTTTCAATAAACGCACTATTAAGCATCGGGCTGAGTTCGCCCAACACTACTTTGGTAAAGCCTTTATCGAAAAGGGCCCCCCGGGGCCCTTTTGCCGGAGCACCCGATTGCACGCTAATCATAATCCAGAGGGTTCTTCGGGCCCGGGGCCTTCCAAAGCAGGCCCGAGGTTTTGTTTTCCCTTGAGCAAACCCGGAAAAAAAACCCCCCCTTTTTTCCCAGCTTTTGCCCCCGGGCAGTTGAAGCCGGTGGCCCGCTTAAATTAAAAAAATTGGAAAAATTTAAAAAAGCAATCCCCTGGGGAAATTTTTGCCCAGCCAGCAGGTTTAATTGTTTTTTTGGGGGGGGTCCCATGGGTTTCCACCCCTGCTCCCTTTTTTCCCCCCAGACCACGGGGCTTCGCGGGGTTTTTCTCGTTTTAAAGCATCGGGGGTTCCCTTTGGTAAAGCCGATTATAAAAGCGCCGGGCTCCCTCCTTTTTTTGCCAAAAACGCGGAAAGGGAAAAAGGGGCCCGGGTCCCCACCCCAAAACCCTTTCCTTTCCGGACCCTTTTTCCCTGACAGGAAAAATTTTTCCCTTGTAAAAACCCTCCCCGGGTTTCCCCCCCCCTTGTTGTTAGCCCCTTTGGCGGCCCCTTCCCCCATGGGCTTTAGACCCCTTTCTTTTTTAAAGGGCCTTTATAAAAAAAGGCCGGATCCAAACCTTTTGCAAGGGCCCCCCAGGCCCCTCCAAAACAGGCAAAAGGCTGGGTTTTTTCACAGGGCTAAACCCTCCAACGAACCCAATGGGGGTTTTTCCCCCTTTCGACGGGCTCCTTTTTCAAAACACAGAGGGAACATTTACCCCTTTTTGAAGTTAAATAAACATTTCCCTTTGACCCCCCTTTTTTTTTTGGGGCCTTCAACGGGGGAACCCCAGGGGAAGGCCAAGCTTTTTTTCCAAAAAAGCGGGGGAAATTTTTTTTACCCCCCAAAACCTCGGCAACCCCTTTTTTGGAAATTTTTTTTTTCAGGTTTCCTTTACCGTTTTCCCCTCCTCCCTAAAGATAGATCAAGATTTCCTTTTCCCCCAAATTCCCCAAAAAATTTGGAGAAACCTTTCCAAACCCCGGGAGAACCCCCATGAAGCCACTTTCAAAAGAAAGACCTTAAAAATAAAAAAGGGAAACCTGGGCCCCCCTCCTGGGGACAAAATTGTAGTTTTAGCTTTTAACGTTCCTTTACACAATTAAGAAAAAAATTTCTAACCTAAAAACCAATTTAAAGGCAATATGTGGAAAAATTAAAAAACCCCCAAATGGGCTTATCCCCAGACCCTTTGGAGGTCAGTCTTAGAAGGGAGGAAAAATTTGCCACTGTAAAAGCTAAACTTAATGCTTTTAAAAAGGGTTCTGTTTTACAATTTGGGAAATTAGAAAAGGAAAAAAAACCCAAATCTATGCAAATGAAACTTTTTACAGGTCCAAAAGAACCAATTTTTAGAGTTGGCCCTTTAAAAAACGGCCCTTTCCACCCCTGCAAGCCCCAAAGGGGATCGGGAAAAAAGGGGGGGGGGCTCAAAGGATTTGGGGACAAGGGCAAATAACCCCAAAGGAAGAAGGCCAAAATCAGGCAAACCCAAACTTCATTTCCACCCAGGTTTAGTACCCCTTTTTAAAACTGCTTTTTGCAAGAAACAAGTAAACAGCAAAGGCCGGCAAAAACAAGGCTAAAAAAAAATTAACCCCTTTCCAAAAGAGGGTGAAACCCTGCCAACAAAAAAGGGGAACAAACCCCAAATTTCAAATGGCAAGAGTTTCGGGGTCCTCCCGAAAAGGGAAATTTTTTTCAAGTTTTTCTGGTCCCAAGGGAAAGGGAAACCCGGGGAAACCCTTTTACACCACCAAAATTTTTTTATTTTCCAAAATTTAAGATCCCACTTCACACCCCCCAGCGGGCAAATTTTTGGGGTCTTTGGCCTAAGGGGGCATAGAGTCCCAATCAGAAAAAGTGGGGTATCAGATTTTTCGGTTTCAAAAAACCTGAGCCCTTTGGCTTATCTTTTCCCAAATATTCAAAAGTGCCTCACAGTTTCCTCTGCAGATTGGGAAAAAATTTTCCCCTTAGGAGATCCTGATCCAACGGACAGCAAGAATACTTCAAAAATTTTTCCGGTTATCATTTCATCCAATCCGGAAACCCAGGCAAAATTCAAAAATTTTTCCGGGGGTGCCAATTTGGACCAAAACCCAATCCCTTATGGAAAAGGGGGAACAACCGACCAAAATACTAAAAAATCCGGCTTATGAAAAAATCCTGCACTCTGGGTTCACACGATTTTTAACCCATTGAAACTCTTGGGAAATTTTGGACCAAAAACCATGGCTAAACAAACAGGGAAACAAAAACCAAAACCTTTTAAAAATTTTCGGGGGGCCCCAAGCTTCAAGAAACCAGGCCTCCCTTCGGGCCCCTCGAAAATAAACCCAAAACAAAAATTTAAAAAGGAAAACTTGGGCAAAGGCCCCAAAAAGGAAAAACCTTCCATTCAAAAAAAATCTAGGAAAAAGAAATTAAGCCAAGGCCTCCACCGGAAAAATTTTTAAAGAAAAACAACCCCAGAATTGGTTTCCAAAAAAGGAGGAAAAATTCACCCCCGGCAATGCCAAGGAACTTCTCAATCAAAGAATTCAAGCAATATTCCCGGGTTAAAACCGCTCAGACATTAAAGAGAAAAGACAACCACAGAATGGAACACCCAGGGACAAATCCCCCTGGGGGGGCCAGCATATTTTTTCCCTCCCCGGAAAATTCAATTAAAAGTTTTGCAGGATTTAAAACCCTGGAGAGTACCCCCATTCAGTTACGATGGAATTTTAATTCCCATTTCCCCTTTTTCCCCCCAAAGGGTCTTTGGGCAAAGAAAAAGGAAAGTTGTTGCCCTTCCAAGGCAAATGGCCCCCCTAAGAACACTTTCCCTTGGGTCCCCCTCTTCCTCTTCTGCCCAGCCCTAAAACCCCACAGCAGCGAAAAACTAATTTTTAAAAATTCCAAACCCAAAACGTACCTCCAAGGGGGTCAATTTTTTTGGGGGCCAAAGGCCTCTCTGGTTCCCCCAAAAATAAACTTTTCCGGAAGGAAAAACCAACCCTGAAAACTAACCCCAAACTATCTCAGGTGCAGGGATTTCTTTTTTCCCCAAAAAACCATCCTAGACTCAAATTTAACGGTCCCCTTTTTTTTTTCCCCCCCCTTTTAAGTTCCTCGGGGGTAAGTTTAAACCCCCAAAGGCCCAAACCCAGGGGGATTTAAATTCTCAAAAAATTAACTTCCCCCTTTTGAACCACTGTCAACTTTAATTTTTCCAAAACAGTTCCCTTTCGGCCAATTACCCGGGGGGGGAACTACACCCCCTTTTAAAGTTTTCCATCTTCCTGGACGGTTTTCCTTTCCCAACCCCGTTTTTTCCCAAATTTTCCGGGAGCTTTTCGCCATCCCCTACCTTTTTCCCCCCAAACCTAAAAACGGGGAAAAGGGCTCTCATCTTTAGAAAATTCCCCCTTTAATTTAAGCAAAGTTTCAGGAAATAAACAACTCTTTTTCCTTCAACTCAAAAAGAAACGCTATTTAAATATGGGCCCAGCTAGGGTTTTTTTTTTACGGGGAAATTTTTCCTCAGGATCAGCCCCACCCCCCGGGCCCCAATCCTTAAAGTTTTGGGGAAGTTCCAAAAAATTTTTTAGGAGCCACTTGGGTTTGTAATCCTTCAAAAACCCTCCCCCGTTTTAATTTTCCAAAACAGGCAGGTTTTCCACGCTTTTCAGGGATTCCTCCCCCAGTTATGACCACCCCCCGGGTCTTTCCCTTCCCCTTAACTCACTGTTAATAAATAGACAGTTTTGCCACCTTGTGAGTTGGCTAATCAGTAAACATTTTCCCCCCCTTTCCCCCACTTGGAAACATGGGAAAACCCTTATACAACCTGAGGGGTTACCTTTCATTTTATTTGTTGCAACACTTTTTTTGGATTTTTCTTCATGTAAGTTTGGGAAAAAAAATTTTTTAATAAAATTTTTTTTTTTATGTTTTTTGGGGGGCACCTACTTTGGGGGGAAAAAGATGAAGAAATGGGGTGTGTTTATATATTTTTATAAAAAGGAAAAAAACCCTCTTTGGGCCACCGAACTGGGCAAGAAACGGGAACTGCGCTGTTTAACTGCTCTATTTTAGGAGGGCAAAACGAAATTGGAACCCGACCCAGGCGGAAAACCCACGGAACGCATTTATTAGCCCTCACTCACATTTAGGAGGTGCAAAATGTCTTTGGCGACGCCTCGTTTTTGAGGAAGTACCAGGCCAAACCCATTTAGGGGCCCTAAATCTAAAAGAGGGTTTTCAGCCCCCTTTTAAGGGCCCCTTTCCGAGACTCAAAATGTTTTTATTTTAAAAAAAGCCCCAAAATTTCTAAAAGCTGCCCAGGTTAGGCCCCTGAAAACGATCTCAACCCTGAAGAAAATTTAAATCTTTCCCGGGTCCTGAAAAGGTTCCAAGTTTCCCCCTTTGAAGACTACTCCTTTGGGAAACTTTACACACCATGAGGGAACATTTTCACTGGGAAGGTCAGGACTACTCTGACTTGAAGAAAAGGCTCAGAGTTTCTTTTACTCCCCCAGCACAGACCTCTTGCCATCCCACCAGTTTTAGACATTGTGGTTGATGTTTACTTAGAATCCAGTTTTAACCCTGATTCTCTCCCTCCTGCTCCGGCTAAGCCTGACAGAGATTATAGAGTACCTGACTCCCACAAATGTCTTTACAAAAGCCCTGTTGCTGACCTAGAGACAATCTTCCAGGGTCCCAAGGGGGCTAAGGCTTCTATGGCTAAAAATCCTGTACCTTCTGAGAGGGATTCCAGAGCACTAGACAGGTGGGGGAAAAAGGTTTACACCTCAGCCACTCTAGCTATGAAGGCATTAAATTGCCAATTTCACATGCTTAAGTATCAGCAATTTCTAATCTCTCAGTTAAAGCAAAAAATGACCACTCTCTTTCAACAATCTGAATTGAAAGAAATGCAGGATCTGTTGCATGCCACTGAACAGGTGGGCAAACATACCTTACAATGTGGGTTTGATTCTTTGGAGGCCTCCTGCAGAGCAGCTGTCACTGGGTCTGTTATACGTAGGCATATGCTGGGTTAAAGGAACAAGCCCTACCTGAACATGTTAAAGCAAAACTTCTAGATGCTCCCTTACAGCAGGATGTTCTTTTTGGAGTTAAAGCAGAAGAAGTCTTAAAGAAAATGGAGGATAAGGCAAAATCTATGCAGACAGTCAAAGATTTCCTACAGGTACAGCCCCCTCGCTTCAGCAGAAACTGGCCAACAAAAAATTGGTCCTTTCCAGCTACAGACAGGCCACAGAGGGGTAAATACAAACGCCCAAGGGGCAGAGGACAACCACAAGCCCAGTACAGACCTCGCCAATGGGGCACTACAGCGCAGAAGGGAGGAGAAGACAGGTCCCAATCTACCAGAAGGCAAACTCAGTGACTTGCACCTCATCTGGCCAAGCAACACTCTTGGCAGCCCCCTTGGGAGGGAAAACTCGCACTTTTTTCAGACAGCTGGCACATTGTCACAAAGGACAAATGGGTCCTAGACATAATTTTACGAGGATACAGATTCCATTTTCACACCTTGCCAATGAAAAGAGGCATGCCAATCCTGCCACCAATTCAATGGGCAGAGGCACAAAAACAAATTACAGCTCTCATGGACATGAGAGCCATTCAACTGGTACCTACTCGAGAGCAAGGTCAAGGATTTTACTCAAGACTCTTTCTAGTGCCCAGAAAGGACAATGCCTGGAGACCAATTCTGGACCTTTCCATTCTAAACACTTAGTTAGAAGTACCCAAATTCAAGATGCTAACACTACAGCAGCTTCTTCCCATGTTGGGCAAGGAAGCATGGCTAGTAACATTGGACCTCAAGGAGGCATACCTGCATGTCCCTATCAGACAAAGTTGCAGAAGATACCTCCATTTCATTGCAGGTTCAACCCATTACCAATTCTCTGCACTGCCCTTTGGCTTATCTACTGCGCCCAGAGTCTTCACAAAATGCCTGGCACCAGTAACAGCATACTGCAGACAAAGAGGAATTCAAATATACCCATACCTGGACTTCTGCCTCATCCAGGCAGAAAGCAAGGACATTCTATTACATCATCTGGCTTTTGTAAAACATCTACTAAATTGCCTGGGGTACACAGTAAACGAAAATAAGTCAAAATTGGTACCCTCACAAAATATGATATTCCTGGGTGCCAGCTTGAATACAACGGCCCAGAAGGCTTATCTGACGCCAGACAAACAACTACATCTGACTCAATATTTTAAAACAATGGCAACAAAGGCCCAATTAACTGCAAGAAAAATTCTGCAGGCCTTGGGCTTCATGGAGTCTTGCATACTACTAATACCATTTGCAAAGCTGCATATGAGGAAATTACAGTGGTACCTAAAAAGCGCATGGTCTCAACACAGCCACAGCTTGGACACAATGATATCTCTCATTCCCTGCCTACAACAGGAGTTTCTATGGTGGTCACAGGCATGTCACCTCAGCAAGGGTCAGCCTTTCACCTTGCCCCCAGCCAGGCAAACTATCACAACAGATGCATCAGATTACACTTGGGGGGCTCACATGGCAGGACACTGCGTTCAAGGCGTATGGACTGCAGATCAAAGGAATCTGCACATCAATCAGAAAGAGATGCTAGCTGTACAGAAAGCTCTGACAGCCTTCAAGGATCTATTACATCCAGGACAACTGACAATGACAGGCAACACCACAGTAATGTGGTACATAAACAAACAAGGGGGTACTCACTCCTACCTTCTGTGCAGACAAGCAATGACCTTATGGAGCACAGCTCTGGCTTACCGAGTTCAGTTACAAGCTCAATTCCTGCCAGGACAGAAGAATACATTGGCAGACGACCTCAGGAGAAACATCACGGATCCCCACGAGTGGAGACTAGATCCACAAGTATTTACAATGATAACTCAGAAATGGGGCCTTCCAGTCATAGACCTGTTTGCCAGCCCTCAAAACTATCAACTAACAAAATTTTGTACAAGGATATTTCACCATCAAGCTTGGAAAGTGGATGCACTTTCTTTCAGTTGGAAAAACCTGACAGTATATGCCTTCCCTCCATTGCCTCTCCTCACAAAGGTTCTTCTGAAAGTCAAAAAGGAGAGACCACGACTGATTCTCATAGCCCCAGACTGGCCACGCCAGCACTGGTATCCACTATTGAGGAATATGGCCCACGGCCCACCATGGGTATTACCACAAATTTCCCATTTACTCACACAACAAAACAATCAGATTCTTCTCAGCCAACTCAAAACCTTAAATCTGGATGCATGGCAAATCAACTAAGCATACAGCCAGTTCCTCTTTCTCAAGCAGTTATGGAGGTTATTCTGGAAGCTAGGAGGTCAAGCACCAGGAAGGCCTATTCGGACAAATGGAAAGGGTTTTGTGCCTGGAACCAATCTAAAGGCCAAGACACAATTCAGCCTCACATGCCTCATATTCTACAGTATTTAACTGAGATGCTGCATAAAGGTCTTTCCTTCTCCTCCATTAAAATCCATGCTTCAGCTATTTCGGCCCACTACAACACGGATCCACCCTTATTTTCGCATCCACTTCTAAGGCAGTTCCTCAGAGGGGCAAAAAACATTAGACCACCCAGGAAAGCACCTACGCCAACATGGGACCTCAATTTTGTTCTGGAAAAACTAACACTACCTCCCTTTGAACCAGCTTTCTTTGCAGATCTTCAGTTCCTATCATGGAAGACTGCCCTGCTGCTAGCAATAACTTCAGCGAGAAAGTCTCAGAGCTACAGGCAGTAATGGCAGTGGAACCTTTCCTCATTTTTCATCAAGACAGAGTTTCTCTACGAACTAATCCTTCCTTTATGCCTAAGGTGGTTTCCAGTGTGGCTTTAAATCAAACCATCCACTTACCCACCTTCTTCCCAAATCCACAGAACAAAGGTGAGAGACTCCTGCATTCCTTGGACATTCACATGCAGCTTCGTTACTACTTGGACAAAACTAAGGCTTTCAGAAAATCTGACCAGCTCTTTGTATCCTATGCTACAGCTTCTCAAGGGAAGGCTATATCAAAGCAAACCATTTCCAAATGAATTAGTCATTGCATACGTTTTTGCTATTCCCATCATGGAAAACCAGTTCCTGCTACCATTAGGCCCCACTCTACCAGGGCAACAGCTACTTCTACAGCTGTTCTCAGGGGGGTTCCAACCAAGGAGATTTTGGAAGCTGCCGCTTGGAGTTCAGTACACACCTTTACCAAACACCATCACTTACCGCTTTACTATAAGACCAGGGCGGGCTTCACTACTGCAGTTTTGCAGGGCCTCCTAGCCTCCTCTAACCCTCTGATACCTCCACCCATCCTTAGCTTTGGGATTCTACCCAAGTGTGATGACTGCAGCAGGGTAACACGATGAACATAGTACAGTTTTGTACCTACCATAAATGTAGATGTTCGAGTGTACACCCTGCTGCAGTCCAGGTTACCCTCCCTCCATCCCCTCTGACCTACTGGCTAAATCTCTTCAATACCTTCTTGATGTATTTGCTTATTGCTGAAGGGATTTTGTGTTTGTACAAGTTTACTCAATTTGGTACTAATTACTGACCACCTTTTTGGGGGCACCTGACATCTGGGGCAAGAAAAACTGAAGAAAATGGCATCGGTTGCATTATATATACCCCTGGCGCACTGACGTCAGGGAAGAAGCGACAGCAACCGACGCCGGACCAAGACTTTGGAATTCCAGCCGACTGCGGGACCGCCTGATGACAGGATAACCCAAGTGTGATGACTGCAGCAGGGTGTACACTCGAACATCTACATTTATAGTAGGTACAAAACTGTACTTTCTATGGCAGCAGCAATAATACTAGTTCTGCTAGCAATATTCCACATGAGAATCTTGCAGTGGTTGCTCATAGTACAGTGGTCAGTCCTTCGCCAACCCATGTCTGTATTGATAAGAATCACGAACATTTGCAAGAAGGATCTTCCATGATAGGTGCAATCAGATCAACTGATATAATGCAGTCTTTTTGTTCCCCCTCACCCCAAGACCACAGTGATCCACGTATGCCTCCCTGATAAGGTGGGGTGATGGCATTATCCGGGGAAAATACTCCAAGGCATCTGGTGTACAAGAGGCCAACTTGCACATAAATGCCCTAGAGATGAGAGCTGTGCTACTAGTGTTGCAAGCCTTTCAGAATGCTCTTCCTCTGGGGTCAATTGCGATTCAGTCGAGCAACTTGTCAGTAGTCTGGTACATCAACAAACAAGGGGGGAGATCAGATGATGCCCCTTATGTCGAGAGGCACTCAGAGTATGGCAGTGGGTGATCTCGTCCAACCGCTTTCTGGTAGAGAAACGTGCATTCCAGGAAAGTCGAATGTGATAGCAAAGTTTAGCAGATCCATTATTATACCTCACGAGTAGTCTCTCAGTCAGAAAGTGGTGGAAGACATATTTCACAAGTGGGGCCAGCCTTGGTGTGTAACCTTTTTGCATCCCCTCTAAACAACAATTGCAGCAGGTACTTTGCCCTAATCCCCCCAAGACAGGAGTCCCCAAGGTATCCTCTCAATCACGATTGGCCACATGGTCTCGTATATGCTTTTTCCTCAACTCCATTATTCCCCAGATTTCTTCAGAAAGTGAACAGGTTGAAGAGAGAAGTAATCCTCATTGCCCCGTATTGGCCTTGACAAATCTGCTTTCTCTTTCTTTGGCCTCACCCAGGCAAGAAACCATGGAGTCTGGATCCAATTCCAGACTTTTTGTTGCATCTGATAGGAAAGCCTCACTTGAACATTCACATTCTCAAGCTGACAGCTTGGTGTCTCCAGTTCCATTGATAGCCAGACAACCTGTGCTGTCTGTTCCAGTACATCACATTCTACTATGCTCCCATAAGCTGTCTACATGGAAGCTGTATAACAGTAAATGGAGGAAATTCGTACATTGGACACAATGATGTACCACCTTTTTCTGCTCCTATCCACACTATTTTGTAGTTTTTAGCACAGTTCTTTAATGAGGGAGCTACTTACTCTACAATTAAAGTGCAGCTAGCTGCAATTTCAAATGTTTACATTGGATTTGATGGTTCCTCACTCGCTTCACATTAGCTCTGCAAAGCCTTCTTGAGAGGAACTCTTATTCAAGCCATCTTATAAAGATCGTTCATCACCTTGGGATCTACATTTGGTGTTGCATAAAATTATACAGCCTCCTCTCAAACCAGTGGTTACCTGTCAACTCAAAATTCTCTCTTGGAAAACCATATTCTTGGTAGCCATCACATCTTCTTGAAGAATATCAGAGATTCAGTCTTTATCATCCCAGCTGCCATACTTGGTTTTTCATAATGACAGGGTTACTTTGCGTACTAACCCATCCTTTCTGCCTAAGGTAGTCTGGTTGATGGTATTCTCTGAAACTAATCTGCCGGTTTTCTTCCCAAACTTCACCAATAAAGGTGAATATTTGTCACATTTGTTGTTCACAGACATTTACATTTTTACCTTCATAGAACAAAGGACATAGTCACCTATTTGTTTCCTTTTCAGAGTCTAGATTGGGCTTCCAGTGACCAAGGTTACTTTGGCCAAGTGGATTACAGATTGTACATCTTTTGTTTACAAGAGTTGCCTAAAACAGTTCAGGCTCATTCCGTCAAGTTGTGGCGACCTGTTCAGTTCAGAACATCCATGGATGATATTTGTGCAGCACCCAACTGGGCTTACCCCCTCATACCTTTATTACTCTTTACAAATTGTATTTGGTCTCTAGGAATAGAGCTTCCTTTGTTCAATGGTTCTGAAAAATATCCTTTCATAAGGCCATCCAGGAAAAAGGTAGCATGTGACTCTGTCCCATATGTTGAAGATAAAATGAAAATTGACATCAGATAAAAGGTATGTACTCACCCTAATTGGAAACGCTGCCATAAAACTAAAACTACCACCACCTTAAACGAATACAAAATACTTTGCAACAAAGTAAAGAAACTTATCTCAGATCGCAAATCCTATTTTTCAACACTCCAAACCAACCACAATGCTAACCCTAAAAAGTTCTGGGTTGGAATCTCCTCTCTCCTTTAACCCAGGTAAAAAAGAAAACCCCTGCCCTGACCCAAACACCTCCGACCAAAATTTATCATCCCAATTTAATTACTTTTTTATTGACTCTATAGCCAAACTAGCATAATCCTTTACTAACAACATTGCTTCCCCACTCCCACAACCATACCCATGCATTCCTCCTGCCCCTAGTAAGTCCCAGCCCCCAACCTCCTCCCTTCTCCATGAATCCTATCCCCAGATGTACTATAAAAAAAACTACTCCAAAAAATGAAACCATGTTCTAATGTTTCTGACGACATACCATCCTACTTGCTAAAAATCACAGCAGAAGCCATAGGCCCTCCTTGTCTGTATTCTAATCAGTAGATCAATTTCTGAATGTTATGTTCCTCAACTGTGAAAAAAGACCTTTATTATTCCACTCCATAAAGGTGGCAACAACAATGATATCTCAAACTTCAGACCTGTCTCTATCTTATCCCTTATTTCTAAACTTCTTGGAAAATGCATCCACCTTCAACTTCTACCCTATCTCTTAAATAACAACCTTCTCACTCCCACTCAGCATGGATTCCATCCAGGCCATAGTACCTCCACTGCCCTTCTCTCCTTCCTAGAGATCATTAACAAGGCCCGTGACAGCGGTCATACTGCATCTATCCTCCTCTTAGACCTTTCAAAGGCTATTGACACCATCTCACACAACCTTCTCATTACCAAACTCTCTAAACTAAACCTATCCACCTCCACTGTCAATTGGTTCACCAGTTACCTATCAAACAGGCAACAAGCAGTCAAGTGGAAAAAAGTTATTTCACCTTTCCTAGTTACTCCCACAGGTGTCCCTCAAGGATCAATTCTAGGTCCCTTCTATTCAATATCTTTATAAATTACTTATATCTTGCCATCCCCAACACTAAACTCATCCAGTACGCTGACAACTCAACAATAATCTGTTCTGCCACCTCTACTTCTTCATTAATAAAATTAACTCCGGTAGCCTTCTCTTCCACTGAACAGTGGATGCTAGACAACCATCTGACACTCAATACTACCAAGACGAAACTAATGATATTTACCCCTTCTAAAACCACCACCTTAGATAAAAACTCATTCTCTTATCACCAGTCAAAATAATATAACTTTCGAAATAGTCTCCACTGCAAAACTTCTAGGAATTCTCCTTGATGATCAGCTAAAGTTTGATGGCCAACCTGCCAGTCAATATTAAAAACACATAAAAAATTAGGCATGCTTTACCGTCATAACAGCTGTATTTCTCCCCCTACTAGGAGTGTACTCGCTACTGCTTACCTCATCCCTTCCCTTTTGTATGGTGCCTCTATCCGTACTAATTTGCAATCTTCCCTCAAATCAAAACTCTCCTGTTACTACAAAATTTCTAAATTTGCAACTGACCATAGATTCACTACTCATCACTGTATTTCACTGGCTTGAGCTACCAAACTATCTCACCTATACCCAACTTATCCAAGCACACAAACTTATTTTCAGCCCCTCTCTCTGCCCCTCCCTTGCCTCCACCTTCAAAATCCATCTTCCTGACCGATGTCTCAGATCTAACTCCCAGAATCTAATATATAACTCCATAAAACTTCCCGTCGTCCAGGCAAGCACCTCCTATCCTTCTCACTAGCACGCCACTGGAATTCTCTTCCACCTCTCATTCGTACCACTAACAGACTCTCTGCCTTCAAAACCCTACTCCACACATACTTAACTTCACAATGGGGATGCTCTTACTTCCATCCTACATAATTTAATTACCTTAACTACTCTCCACAAACTAATATATCTGTAAATAGCCCCCTACAGTCTAACTCCTAATAATAACTATAGGAACTACCATATTTTACAGGAACTGTAACTCTCTTGTAATGAAATTCAATGCATTACTCTAACTAGCATCTCATGGGGACTTCTTATTTTTTTTCTTTTTCTAAATTCTCTCTTATTCATTTAATTTGTTATATTGTATAACTGAGACTTTTTACATTTATATTTATCTTCACATGTCATGTATTATGTTATTGTGTATTCTTATGACTCTTGCATTTATAGTATATCTTGTACTTCATGTATTTTTCTGGAGCTTTTCTCCCCAGGACTCCATTGAAAACGGGCTCTTCGTGGCTCAATTGGACTATCCTGGCAAACTGCTAATAAAATAAATAAAATAATGTTCCATCTGTGTCCATTTTCATTTTTTCCTCAACATCCCACCCTCCATCCCCCTGTCACTTCCTCTTTTAGAAGAGTAAGTTGACTTAAATTTGACAATTGGCCAGTCTCAAATGCCAGAAATAGACTTTCTCTTGTCCAAAGTGTTTTTCTAATCTATTATCTTTCTATTTTTATCAGCTGAAAAGATCTGAGATGATTGGGAGGGATGCATTATGGGTCGGGTAGGGAGCGTGAGAGCTTTTTGGTTGCCACAAGCTATTGCAACGGCCGAGTCAGATCTGAGGAATTGGATCCAAACCCCTGTATGTTGAGGAAAAAACAAAAATGGACAACACAGATGGAACATTCAGATTCAATAGGGTAGGTACTAGGCTATCGGCCCTAGGGCCTATACAAGCCTAGCCAAAAAGGTACCCTGGCTTTCACCACCCAAGAAAATTATTTTCCTTTGCCTCTGTCGAGCAGACCCGCAGAGGCGAAGGTAAGGTATGGTGAGTACATAACTTTTTTTTTTTTTATATACAGTTAACTAGGTCTATTTTTGCTTTTACCTCTAAAAGTTCACTCCACTAGATCCATGGCAACTTCATCTGCTTTCTGGTCCAGAGCTTCTAATGATATTTGTGCTACAGCCACTTGGTCCAGTGCTTATACCTTACCTTTATTGTTCATTACAAGTTGGATTTGATCTCCAGAGGCAGAGCTGCCTTTGGTTCTGTATTACTCCGGAATATTTTTCCATGAAAGCCACCCAAGATTCTCGTAGCTGGGGACTCTGTCCCATACATTGAGGAATGAATGAAAATGACAACATCAGATGTAAAAGTTATGTACTCACCATAACTATGCATGCCATCTCCAACTTCCGTCCCATCGCTATCCTATCCCCTATCTCAAAACTTCTTGAAAAATATATCCACCTACAACTTCTACCCTATCTTATAAATTAATAACCTTATTACTCCCACCCAGCATGGATTCCGACCTGGCCACAGCACCACCAACACTCTCCTCTCCTTCTTGGAAACCATAAACAAAGCCCGAAACTCTGGTCATATTATATCCACCCTCCTCTTAGACCTCTCTAAGGCCTTCAACACCATCTCTCACAATCTTCTCCTTACTAAACTCATTAAACTAAATCTATCCCAATTCCTCTATTAACTGGTTCACCAGTTACCTATCAAATAGGCAACAAGCAGTTAAGTGGAAAAAAGCTATCTCACCATTCCTAAACACTCCCACAGGTGTGCCCCAGAGCTCAATTTTTGGTCCCCTTCTGTTCAATATTTTAAATTATGACTTTTACCATGCCATCCCTAATGCCAATCTCATCCAGTACGCAGACGACTCAACTATAATCTGCTACTTCCATTTCCTCATTAACAAAATTAACCCAAAATGCTTTCTCCTCTACTGAACAATGTATGCTAGACAACCATCTAGCGCTGAATGCTACCAAGATTAAACTAATGATATTTCCTCTTTCTAAAAGCTTTACCCTAGACAAAAACTCATTCTCAATCACCAGCCGAAATAACACTCCTCTTGAAGCAGTCTCCACTGCTAAACTATTAGGAATCTTCATTGACTACCAACTAAAGTTCGATAACCATCTACATGCTAACATAAAAAAAAAAATCACAAGAAACTTGGCATGCTTTACCGCCACAACCATTTCATCTCTCCCTGCACCAGGCTTGCCCTTGCTAGCACGTACTTTATCCCTTCCCTCCTGTATAGGACCTCTATCCTTACTAATCTGCAAGCCTCCCTCAAATCAAAACTTTCCTCCTGTTGCTACAAATTTTCAAAATTCGTAACTGGCCACAGATCAAATACCCATCACTACATCTCCCTGCACCAACTGAACTGGCTTGAGCTGCCCAATTATCTTACGTTCAACTCATCCAAGCACACAAAATTATTTTTAGTCCCTCTCTCTGCCCCCCTCCCTTACCTTCCAAATGCACCTTACCAACAGATGCCTACTATCCAACTTTCAAAATCTAATAGAACTACATAAACCTGCCCACCCTTCAGGGAAACATCTTCCATCCTTCTGCCTAGCACGTCACTGGAATTCTCTCCCACCTCTTATCCGCACCACAGACAGTTTCTCTATCTTCAAAACTTTACTTCACTCTCACTTAATCTCACAATGGGAATGCTCTTGCTCTCATCCTTCAAAACTTCCTCGACTATACTCATCTCTATACCAAACATATCTTCTAATAGCCTCCTACAACTTCGTAATCTCTGCAACAGTTATCATTATCATAATTATCATGTTTTAGTCGTAACTTAATTTGTGTGAAAAGATTTTTCATGCATTTGCTCCCTCAAATGCCAGTTTTACTGCAACTGTTACCTTGCATTTTTCTAACTCTCATTTACTAATCTGTAAGTTTAGTAATTTTTTTAAATTTACAATATTTGTATTTTTCTGGAGCTTTTCTCCCCAGGACCCCATTGAAAACGGGCTCCACATGACCCGATAGACCATCCTGGTAAACAAACTGCAAATAAAATAAAGTCTGTGGTGTTCACTATCATTCTTTCTCAACTTCCCCCAGACCTTTCATCTGTGAGCGAGCTGTTAGTGATACTGGAGCAACTGTTTTTGTTTGAGCTCCTATCTTTCCTTTATTTTTTCTTTTTATTTGGGCTGTAGTGAGCCCTTATGTTTATGGGGCAGCAAACTCGATCTGAGGTATTACAGGGCTCTAAGGCATTATGGAGAGGAGCTTGAGAGTTGGATCCAAGAGTCTTTAGTAAATGTGTCTGAGGACGAATCCCAGACCCGTACATTGAGTAATGTTGAAAATGGACAACACAGATGCATACTTGCGGTGAGTATACATCTTTTATTTATTCCTCTTACTGGGTACTTTTCCCAGGGCATTTGTATTGTCAAAATCAAGGAATCTCTGTGCTTGTGCAGTAATGGTGTAAGCTTCCCACTCTGTAGTTGGATAGTTTAGATCACCTAAGAATATGATATTGGGTTTAATACTGAGTGATTGTAATGCCTGTAGATAGGCATTGTGGCTCTCTCTTGTCAGAGTGAGTTCTGTAACTATCTGCTATATGGTATGGGCCTTTCTGATGGTTATTTGGACGTGAAGCTCTAGTGCACCATGCTGTTTATCAGTCTTGATGCGAGTATCTTCTCTGTGTAGATTGATACACCTCCACCTTTTTCCCCTCCTACACAGGAGCTGGTGTAAATGTGTGGAAGGCATTATAGCCTTATCCCACAGTTTTCCCAACCCACAGGCCACCAAACCCTTCCATACCCCCACATACATAGTTTGAAGGTCATTTGGCGTTTGTGCAGAACAGTGGAAGAGATTAATAGAGGACAAGTGTAATCTTCTGATGGTCTCAATGGGGTACAGCTTACAAGACCTCAATTCCAAGGAATTCCACTAGTACTAGAGAAACAGACATCTCTGGCAGATTGCCTTCAGCAAGAGGCTATAGCACAAGGAAATGACACAGAGAGAAGAGACAGTTTTCTACTTAAGGTTATTTCTTGTACCCAGGAATTGATGGTCCTTGGAAACCCATTCTAGTCTTGTCGAGGCTGAGCAAGTGTCTTAGTGCCAACAATCAAAATGTTGACCCTACATGTCCTCTCACCTCTTTTTCTCCACATATACTTTGTCAGACTTGATACAGTGGAGGGGGCATTCACTGCTGTGTGTACCTCTCTTATTCTGTTTCTGTCCATCTACTTCACTAAGGTATATTTGGCCTGGGCACTTCTTATGAACGAGCTGTATGGCTGCTGCAAGAAGGGAAGAAGCCATGGAGGAGGACATGCTATTGAGGAGGAGTAAAAATAGAAAAGCGAATGTTGGTATATCTAGCATCTTTGGGTATTATAAGCACTGTAACCAAGTGTTTACCACAGTCAGAAGTTGTATTGCGGGATGGAGGTCTTGACACTGATGTTTTAAAGAAAATGGAGTGTAGGAAGAACCAGCAGATGAGGTAACACTTGCATGGTTGAGCCCTGTTAAGAGATGTATTAAGGATGATGCAAGTGCAGCAAAAGCATTCTTGACTGCAGATAAGTAGGTAAATAATTGCTTGAGATGATTTGCGAACTACTACTACACAGAATTGTTAGTGATGACAGCAGAACGTTAAGATAACTGCTGCTGACTTAAAAGGTGGTAAATAAAAAATGCGCAGCTGTGACAGTGACTAGTTAAGTAAGTCTTTGGGGAAAAAAATCTATTATCAGAGAAAGAATGCACCCTCTAATTTGTATTTCATGTAAGAATGGTGAGTGAATTGACAGGTAGATTGTCTGGGACAAGTATTGTTATGCTCTTAATTTTTTCTGTGGAAGATGTTGGGATGTATTTTCACAATAGCAATGACCCCTTCCATGAAGTAACTTCAGAAAGTATTAGTTTAGTGGAGAAATTTCTCTTGGGCTTTGATAACAAACCATGTGAAATTGTTCAATCTCGCCGTTTGTTCTTACACACGGGTTCGGAGCCGATCCTCAGCTCCGAGTCGGCCGCATCACTAGCTCGCATCTTCGAGAAAGCTCGAGGCACAGTAATATCCCATGATCCTCCGGTGCTAATCCCCAGATCTAGTTTGCCGCTAGCAGCAGATCACTTCGTGAGGCTCGGGCCAGTACAACTTTTACTATTTTTACTATTTTCATTGATAATTTTAGTGATATTTTTTTTTATAATCTTTATAATTAATAGCTTACATAGATATATAGATAGTTGTGTGAACTAGTTAGGTAGATTATTACCTTTAAAAATTAGTAAGGGCCTTAGGCCATTTTTTTGTTAACTGTAACAATTTTTGAAGAAAGTTAACCCTTTTTCTTTTTATTTCAATTTATATATATCAGTGTGCTGTGGTGTGTTTGTTAAACTTTTATATATATTTACATACTTTAGACTGGTTTTTGGTAGTTGTAAAAAAAAAAAAAAAATTTTTTTCTTTTCTATATAGTAATGTCAGAAAAGATTAAAAGTGGTTTCAAGAGGTGTCAGTGTGGACAAAAGATGTCCATTACTGACCACCATTCTTCCTGCGTCTACTGTCTTGGCCCTCTCCACTTGCAGGAAGACTGTTCTATCTGTCATTCCTTTAGTGGGAGGGTCATGATGGAAAGACGCAGGAAGTTAGTGGACAGAGGTCTAATCAAACCTGAATTTCAGGAAGCCCTAGACAAGGCTGAACAGGTTTCGAAGTCTTCAAATGGATCGAAGTCTTCAAGAGTGTCGGAGCCCAAGTCATCGGCTCCGAGCACTTCTTTTCAAATTCGGACACCGGCTCCTATGACTTCGGGGCCGAGTGTCGAGACCTTATCTCTGCACGAGGCTCAGGTCTTGGAGCCGGTAACAGAGGTACCACCATCTACTATCCTTCGCTCGGTGACGGCTTCGATTCCTTCGACCCGTTCTTCGAGGCCCATCTCCGACTCGGATGTGGACATAGTGGTACAGAAGCTTATGGAGAACTCGGCTTTCTCAAAATTACTCGAAGTTTCGTCCCAGTTGGTTTCGAAACTCAAAGCCATTCCAACTCCCTTGACACTTCCTCCTCCGAGACCCATCGAGTCATCGGTGTTAGGAGTCGAAGAACCGATGATTGTAGAGCCCTCGGTGCCGAAGCCTCCAGTAGTGCTATCGGCTCCGTTGACCTCGACTCCTTCGGAACCAGCCGGAGAGTCTCGGAGCCGAACATCTTTCCTGGGTTCTGGGGGGGATAGTCGAACCGAGGTTTCGGTTCCGACTCTTCCCCTCGGTGCCTCGGCTCAGATCAGTTCGGATCCGTCCTCTGTGTCGGAGCCCGTGGTTCCAATCCCAGAGAAACGACTTCCTTCTTTGGGTCGGATCTTCGGGTCGGGGCACCGGTGCCTTTGACATCATGAGGAAGGTCTTGTCGGATCAGACACTGACTTCATCGGCTTCTTTATCTCCTTCCCCAAAAGGTCCGCGTTCTGCTTCTGTACCTTCGGTGCCTACCAAGCGTCGAGACCCAATGCCTCAGAAATCCCCACAGGGAGACTCTGGTTCCTCAGATGCATCCCCAGAAGCTCCCACTGAGGATGTTCCGAGGAAACGACTGTGCAAGAGGAGGCACATAGATTCCCCTCAGGAATCTCTTACATCTGATACTGATTTAGATGAAGCAGAAGGGTCCCCAAGGTCCACCTCTGAGGATGTCTCCTTCGCAGACATTTTGGAAATCCTGAAGCAAAGAGGGGACTGGCAAACCCTTACCCCTTCTGCGGATGAATCGGTTTTACTGAAGGCATTTGGGACTCAACCTTCTACCTCCTGGGTGACTCCTCCCTTTGACGATCTTATGGACCTAGTAGCTCGGAGGGCTTGGGAAACACCTCATACAGTGGAACCAGTCCCACATAAACCCAACAAATATATGACAGCTCCTCAAGATAAAGCCTACCTTACTAAAGGAGTTCCCGTAGACACTATGGTGGTGGCGGCGGCCACTAAGAAAGAGATGTCTGAATCATCTTCCTCTGTCCATCCTCCTAATAAGGATTCTAGGACAATGGACAGATATGGGAAGCACATATTTAGTTGGGCGACTTTTTCCATCCGATCGCTCAACTACCTTACGCATTTTACGCGTTTACAAAGAGATCTCATTAGAGTTAGGAGATACTCTTCAGGGACACACAGATGCTGCTGTCGCCAATAAAGTGACAGCGCAACTTAACACCCTAAATTCCATAGTCAACTCGTCCATGAGGCTGATTTCATACGCAGCCGAAGGATCGAGTAGAGCGGCAGCTTCAGCGATTGCACTAAGAAGACAATCCTGGTTGCGCTTATGCTCCTTTGCGGAAACCTTTGTCTTCTTTTGCCAATGCCCCCTTTCATGGTGCCTCCCTGTTTGGGCCCAAAGTAAAGGAGACTCTCACAAGGTGTGAACAAGAAGGGAAGACCCTGTCTGCCGTAGGGGTCCATTTTTCTGTTCCATCTAGACCCTACCTTAAAGGGCAACGAGGAGGAAAGATGTGGTTCCGAAAGACTCAGGGATCTTTTCAACACACCCAAAGTGACGCCCCCTCAAGAGGCAGAGGAGGGGGAAGAAATGGAAGACGCCGCCCAGCCAGGAGAGGGGGTCCGCAAAATCAGGGTGACAGAGAGACGTTCTCTGGAAAACCCTTCCAGCACTCCTGAGTGCAGGCCCGACTGTCCTGCTCTGGAGGCAGTCGGGGGTCGCTTAGCTTTATACCCAGAGGCCTGGCTAAATCTTAATCAGATTACTGGGTAAAAAGCATAGTTATAAGAGGCTACAACATCCCCTTCATAACAATACCACCAAACTCCAAAAAACTCCCAGATGTTCCACCCAGTCTGCGAGATCAAGCAACCATAGAAATAAAAAGGTTGCTCGAAAACAGAGTCATCCAACCAGTCCCAGCGGACCAAATAGGATCCGGAACTTACTCAAGGTTCTTTTTAGTTCCAAAGAAAACAGGGGACTGGAGGCCAATTCTATACCTCAGCAAGTTAAATACTTTTGTAAAAAAGGAAAAGTTCCGGATGGTCACGCTTCAGTCAATCCTCCCTTTTCTGCAAAAGGGCGACTGGATGTGCTCTTTAGATCTCAAAGACGCATACTACCATATAAAAATGGCCAGGGCGTCCAGAGATCATTTGCGCTTCCGGCTGGGAGCCAGTCATTTCCAGTTTCACGCTCTGCCCTTTGGTCTCACCTCAGCCCCCAGGGTGTTCACCAAATGCATGGCAGTAGTAGCGTCCCACTTGAGACGAAAGGGATTCCGGGTGTTTCCTTATCTAGACGACTGGCTCCTTTCCGCCACCACCAAGTGTCGTCTGCTACAAGCCAGGGACTACGCCATCAATCTTTGCTCTTCACTAGGCATAACGGTGAATTTTGGAAAATCTGTCTTATCGCCGTCACAGCGTATCTTATTTATAGGAGCACAGCTAGATACCTCCCTGGCTCAAGTTACTCTCCCCCCATCAAGGGTGTCAGACCTCAGGCACCAAATTTCGCTCCTTCTTCAGAACAGAGTCTCAGCACGACAAGTATTAAGAGTGCTAGGCTTGATGTCAGCATCCCTTCTGGTAGTTCCTTTAGGCAGAATGCACATGAGGATCCTTCAATGGATGCTATTCGCCCAATGGTCGTATCTACAACTTCCACTGTCTCACCAAATCTGGATCACGAATTATTGCAAGAAGGATCTCTTGTGGTGGATACACAGTCAAGAGCTAACACTAGGACGACCCTTTGTATTACCCAGTCCGATAGCAACTCTAACCACGGACGCTTCCCTGATAGGGTGGGGGGGATTCTTTCAGGGACAAACAGCCCAAGGTCAATGGTCCAACTTGGAGTACAATCTGCACATCAGTGTTCTAGAGATGAGGGCAGTGTTTCTAGCATTGCAACACTTTCACGAGTCCTTACCTCGGGGAACAGTGACAGTTCAGACAGACAGCATGTCAGTGGTCTGGTACATAAACAAGCAAGGGGGAACCAGATCTTACCCATTATGCAGAGAGGCCCTCAGAATTTGGCAATGGGCAAAGTCCACCGGACGCTTTCTGATAGCAACGCACATCCCGGGGATTTCCAACGTAATCGCGGACAGGTTGAGCAGAGCCATCCTGTTCCCTCACGAGTGGTCCCTCAAACGTCAAGTAGCGGAAGAGATCTTCCGCAGATGGGGCCAGCCTTGCTGCGACCTGTTTGCATCCCCTTTGAATGCCAAATGCAGAAGCTATTTTGCCCTGTTACCCCCCCCCCCAGGGGGTGTCCCCAGGGATGCACTGGTATACGATTGCCCCCCGGGTCTCCTTTATGCATTTTCTCCTGTTCCGCTAATTCCCAGGTTTTTGCAGAAAGCCAAATGTCTGGACAGGACCATAATACTGATAGCACCATTCTGGCCTCGTCAAATCTGGTTTCCCTTCCTTCAATCCCATCAAGTGGAGGAACCATGGATTCTGGACCTGGAGCCAGATCTGTTGACACACTCGTCGGGAGTTCCTCACACCTCCCTCAAGTCCCTCAAACTGACAGCTTGGCTGCTCCGCTTCCCATCTTAGCCAGGTCGGAGTTACTATTTCCTGCAGTACAACAAATTATTGTATCTTCTCACAAACCATCTACAAGAAAACTGTACATTAGCAAATGGAACCGTTTTGTGCACTGGGCCTCCAAACAAGGTATAGATCCATTCGGGGCCCCAGTACACCAGATACTAGATTTCCTTTCCTCTCTTTTTCAAGAAGGAGCATCAACATCTACTATAAGAGTTCAACTGGCCGCTATATCCAATTTTCATACTGGCCGTAAGGATGGTTCTCTTATGTCTCACAGGCTTTGTAAAGCCTTCATGAAAGGTACCTTTCATCTCCGTCCTCCTTTTCGTAATCCAATAGCACCTTGGAATCTTAATCTCATGCTGTCACAACTCATGTTGCCCCCTTTTGAACCAGCAACCACAACTTCGTTAAAATTGCTTTCGTGGAAAACACGCTTTCTGGTTGCCATCACTTCAGCCAGAAGAGTTTCAGAGTTACAGGCTTTATCTATCCGACCCCCGTACATGATCTTTCATCCGGATAGAGTAACCTTGCGCACCAATCCATCTTTTCTTCCGAAGATTTGTTCGATTCAGAATATCAACCAATCTATTGAACTGCCTACCTTCTTTAAAAATCATTCCAATAAGCTGGAATACACATTGCATAAGTTAGACGTTCACAGACAACTAAGATTTTACTTGCATAAAACAAAAGAATACAGAAAATCGGATCAACTTTTTGTATCATATGCGGACCAAAGAAAAGGACAGGCGGTAACGAAGGTTACCTTATCCAAATGGCTCTCAGATTGCATAAAATTCGTATGTGCTGAATCCAAGCAACAACTTCCTTTCAAACCCAGAGCTCATTCTACAAGGGCGATTGCTACTTCAGCCCATACCGCTCGTTTGCCTTTAGATACCATTTGTGCAGCGGCAACTTGGGCAAAACCACATACCTTTATCTCCCACTACAAGCTAGACAAGAACTCCAGGGACAGGGCGACGTTTGGTTCCACTGTACTCAGGAATGTTCTCCCTTGAGCTACCCGGGAAAAAAGGAGCTAGGGGCGCTACCCGTGTGTAAGAACAAACGGCGAGATTGAACAATTTCACATTAAGAAGTTATGTCTTACCATAACGATCCATGTGAATTGTTCATCTCGCCTTTGTTCTTACATTCCCCCCCTCCATCCCCCGTCCTACGGTCTGGGAGAACGGTTTTTTGATTAGATTCCTTTTCAGCCTTTTCTAGGTATGGTTGACATATTATTAACGTCAGTAATGGCATCTTTTGTCCTCTACCTGGCAGTAGGGTTTTTAGACATGTTTCTAGGAGGGATTCTTCTGGTATAGCAAACTAGATCTGAGGGTTAGCACCGGAGGATCATGGGATATTACTGTGCCTCAAGCTTTCTCGAAGATGCGAGCTAGTGATGCGGCCGACTCGGCTCCGAACCCGTGTGTAAGAACAAAGGCGAGATGAACAATTCACATGGATCATTATGGTAAGACATAACTTCTTATTTCTGTGCACCTTTTATGTGGTAGTAAATGTTATGTTGAAAGTTTGCATATTCCATGTAGAATATTAGGAATATTAGAGAAGGAAATAAGGGCATGTTTGGGTAAAAATTTATTTGAAATAAAATGGTTTATTAATAATTGCAGAATGGGGAATGGTAGGTATTGGCTAATTTAAAAGTGGAAGAAGAAAAATACAGCATATAGTGCTTTAATAAATAGCAAGCAAATGTGTGTTAAAATACCGGGGACAACCAAAAGCCTCCTTTTATTATGCTGCAGATATTGTCATAAGAAAACAGTTCCCACAAAGAGGGGAGGTGGGACATAGTAGAGATTGCCAGATAATTTGTAGGAAGTGTAGAAAAAAATTAGTACTGTTTGACTGTGATTAAACAGCACCTACAGGAGAGTGTTATGCAAGTAGCAGAGTGGCAGTTGAGAATGTGACTTGACAAAATGTATTGCCTGATGAAACTGAGGTGGTTGTTGATGAAGAAAATTAATCTGAAAGTGTTGAAAATGTTAACAAAGTAAACGGTAATGGCAGCGTAGTTAGAGATTAATATTGATGCAAGTAACCTGTATGAAAATTTAAGAAGGGGATGAAGGAGCAAATGTACTTAATGATAGAAGTCCACTGGAATAAGAATAAAAAAGAAAGATAAGTTTCAGAGGAGTTTGCCGTAAAAGGTAAGGCTTAATTTAAAGCTTGTTGTACTTCATGGCAATAGTATTACAAACAATGCTTGAAGATTAGTTTTGTAGTGGTGTCACAAGCAAAATGTTGATATAATATGCTTACAAGATATTGGGATGTGAAATAGCAATACAAAGAAAACAGAAGTATAGCAATATAATACAAGTGTTTGCCAAAGAAATGTTCCGGTATTGCATTTCTAATTAAAAGTGACAATGTACAAATTTTTGGTTATGTAATAGACATAGAAGGTGTGGGATTTATGACATTAAATGTGACGAGAAAGAATGGAAAGTAATTGGAGTATATGCATATACTAATATAAAAGATGGAAAAGATAAAGAAATGAGAAAAAATGTTGTGAAGATGCCCATTATTATAATGGGGGATTTTAATTCTAATTTAAGGAAAGTAACAGATAAAATAGGCCATGAATTTTGTAGGTAATGATGAGTTGACAGGTGAAACTGGGATAGGCATGGAAGTATTCTTATGAGTTAAAATTAGAGTTGAAATTGATTCTGATAGTTTAACAGTAGCAAGAAAAGACCCAAGGATGTGTGTTTTTCAGATTTTTGTTCTGTATGTGAGCAGAAATAATGTATTGGAGAAGGAAAGAATATGCCCATAAACCAGCCCTTCCTTAGTACGTTATGAAAAAATCCTTTCTTTTCCAAAAAATCCTTTATTTTCCATAATAGTAACACTACACAAGACCTACCCCCCACATATCTACATGCACACATTATCCTTCAGGCTTTAACTTTCCAGGCTCCACCTCCCTTACCCACAATCTCCATGCTTCCACCCCCTCAGGTCAGGTATGCTGCCATTCTTGTCAGCAGCTCAATCCTGCTCCATGAAAGTTATATCCTTTTCATATAGTCCTTTTTTTTTGTCTCCGGGGCAGTCCCCAAAAACAGAGTTTTCAGAGAGTCTTCTCTGGTGGGCCCTTGCAGTGATCCTCACGGGTTTCTTGACTGCTCTGCTTTGGAGGCAGTCTGGGGTCACCTGGCTCTTCACCCAAAAGTGTGGGAAGCCATCACCCTGGGTGCATGGGTGTTAGGAGTTATATCCAGAGTCTCCCAGACTTTCTGCCCTGTCAGAGACTGCAGGCAGTGGTAGCGATTCAGAAGCTACTGTTAAATTGTCATCCAAGAGGTCCCACCAGACCATTGAGGATAAAGGGTCTATTCAAGGTCCTTTTTGGTACCAAAGGAGAAAAAAGACCTCGGGTCCATTTTGGATTTAAGCAAATTGAATCCTTTTGTGAAACAGACCAAGTTTCAGATGGTCACAGGTGTGCAGTCCATTCTATTTCTGTTTTAGACCTCAAGGGCATCTGTCATCATATCAAGATATAGAGGTGCTCCAGGATATTTCTCTGCTTCTGGCTGGGGGCAAGTCATTATCAATTCAGAGCCCTGCAGTTCAGTTTCACCACCACCCCTCAGGTGTTCACCAAGTGCATGCCAGTGGTTGTAGCCTGGCTCCAGCTGCAGGTCTTCCCTTAACCTGGATGATTGGCTCCTCATTACCCCTACGATAGTGTCACTAATCATAGCCAGAGGTATCTTACTCTGGTTATTAAGCCAGTTAAGGAGTACAGTCAGTTATCTAAAGTCGAGCTTATGAATTCATAGGGTGCCACTTGGATATTATCAAATTGCCAAGCTCCTGATTTCCAGAGTGATCAGCCTTTGATCCCAGGCAACATTGGTGCTTGCCTCCTCAATGGCTCCAGTTCATGTAATCTTAACTCCTGGGCCACATGGCAACTTCAGTAGGGTTGGCTCCTTTAATGAGCTACTATATGAGGGCTCTTCATGTACTCTTGCAGTGTAGTGGCCATACTTGACTTATCCAGTAGTCTTTCCAGTAAGATTGACAAAGGTGTGTCACAATTAAATTAGTGACCAACTGGATACTGTTATTTCTTTCCCTTCCTTTGGCCATGGTCACCATAGACATCTCCCTTCTTGGGTGGGAGGGGGGGCATTTTGAAGGGAGGATGGTTTAAGGGTCATGGTCTTCAGTGGAGGCTAACATTCATATTGGTGTCCTGGACATGAGGGCTGCTGCCCTTGCATTGCAGGCCTTTCAGGATGTCCTCCCAAGTGGTGTGATTTTGATAGACAATATGTCTGTTGTCTGGTATCTCAACAAGCAGGGGGGGGCACATACTTATCATCTTTGTCGGAATGCCATGAGAGTTTGGCAGTGGGTGATCTCATCTCAGTTGTTTCCGGTTGCATCGTACACCCCAGGCAAGTCCAGCATTCTGGGCAAAGACTTGAGTGAAAACATTCTTCCTCTTGAGTGGATGCATGGTTTCTTCAGTTCCCTTGATGTCCAAGAATCCTGAGCTGTCTGATAGTGTAATACACTTCTTGTTCTCGTCCCAAAACCTTTTCTTCTAGGAAGGTGAATTCCAGTAAATGGAGATGTTTTGCAGTGTGGGTGAAATCTTGTGGATCTGATCCATTTTCTGCTCTCATAGAGTTGGTTCTGGATTTTCTTGTTGAATTGGCAATTTCCTAATTTTCATGTTAGGGACATTGTTCTTTTGGCTGCTCTCAAAGTTTGAGGCTTTTCCCAAAGGTACCTTTTTGTTGCACCCTCATGTTTGGATCCAGTCCCTCCTTGAGATTTGTTTTTCATATTGCAAGTTTTTGCCTACCTTTCATTTGAACCTTCTGCTACTTCAGACTTGAAGTTATCTTGGAAAACCTTGTTTTTGGTAGCTATTACCTCAGCTAGGAGAGCTTCAGAGCAAAAAGCTCTTGATTCTTTCCCCTTACTTGGTGTTTCATAAAGATAGGGTTGCCCTCCGTGCGAATCCTTTTCTGCCCAGCGTGACCTCTGTGAGCTGTCTCAGTAACTTGGCACCTCCCTGTATAAAGCTTCTTCTCCAGTTAGGGGTTGCCACAGTGGATCACCTGTTCACAGATTGATTGGCAGTAGAGATTTTATGGTGTTGAGTTGCCAGCCCAACGCCCAACTTTCACAGAAGGCAGCATGCACACACACCTACTTGCCTGTTTTAAGATCCAGGGCTTCGTTTGGGCTCCACTGTGTTGTATAATATCCTTCCATAGTTCCTCCCAAGAATGTTTACATGGCTGGGGACTCTGTCCCATGGGTTGAATCCATATGATGAAAACATCTGATATGAAAGTTATGTACTTACCATATCTATGTCTGATTCACCCTGACCCCCCCCCCCCCGCTACCTTTTTTTTTGTTGTTGTGAGCATCCTTATCTTAGCTGACCGACTGGGGAAGGTTCTCTTTTGTTTTGGGAGTACGTTTTCCTCCTCCTTTATGGGAGATATGCAATTTAAAGCTGTTGTTTTTTAGATGGAGCAAACTAGATCTGAGGTATTATAAAAAATAATAAGGAAAGAAGAGAACACCATACTTGAGGAGCTACTGTAACAAATGTGTATATCAGTTGCTGCTCCAAAGAAAAGAATACTTAAATAAGATGCACAAGCATACTAATGAGCCTGGGTACCCATAAAAACAAAAAAAAAACATTTTAAATATTTAAGCAGCAACATAACATATTAGATCATATATAAAATGGAAAATAATAGGGATGGAGATGCCCTGCCCCTCCAAATATAATAAAATTAAAAAAAAAAAATAATTGAACAGAGACTAATACTATATCTAATATATAAACCCCTCAATAAACCCTCTATATCTAATATTACTAGTGTTTTGTAAAAACATGTAAATATTATTGTACAATATGTTTGTGTGTGTGTGTATATATATATATATATTGAATATAAACTTGTTTGGCTTATGGCCTGGGCCTTTTCTTTTTTCTTTGGAGGAAGCAGCTTATTTGATACAGCAGCTCCTCAGCAACTCCTAGTTGATTGTGGTCACCTTCTTCCTAGTGTGTTTTTATAGTTCACTAGATCTGAGGTATTGTTTGAGGAGTGGGGCAGTTGTGGATAAGGGAGAAGACAGTCTGGCAAGTTGAAGTCTGAAGGATTTGTCCATTGTCTGATCTGGTAATCTTTAGGTTGAACAGACACAGATCTAGCTTTATGGTAAGTACATAACTTTCGTTTTTAGTCTGTGTAGTTTATGATCATTTTATATTCACTCTAAAATGCTCACTCTCTTTCATTCTCTTTTTTTCATGAATATAATGGTGTAAACCCACATATTTTAAGACATTTCGGTTTCTGGTTCTTCTAGGCTAATATACGGAGAACTGAATTAGTGTTAGGAGCTTGCTTGTCTGACAGCTGTCATTGACATGGAAGTAGTTTGGGTAATTATGAAGCTCTGCACTGTTAAATTTCAAATATTCATTTGAGGTTGACTGATAAACAACTTAATTTCCTGTATTAATTTTAGCAAGATTTTCTCTCTGAAGATAATGTTGTAGCTGTTGCTTCACATTTGTTGGTGTCTGTGTGTGACAGTGGGTACTGTTCCTGTCCTGTAGGTATACTATAAAGGACCTTCTAAACCATGCCTTCTTCCAAGAGGAGACAGGTGTACGAGTGGAACTTGCAGAGGAGGATGATGGAGAGAAAATTAGCATAAAACTGTTGTTAAGAATTGAAGACATCAAGAAATTGAAAGGAAAATACAAGGACAATGAAGCTATTGAGTTTTCCTTTGACTTGGAAAGAGATGTTCCAGAGGATGTGGCTCAGGAAATGGTAAGTTACATACAGTAATATGTCTGCATCATTTCAAAATGTGCTGTGGTGCAAGAATGTTAACTGCATTGTGGGGATTAAGTCTGCTGTAAACATCATGTTTTCTGAGAGTCATAATATTTCATAAAGGTGTTATTCAGATGTAGTTGCACTGACTGCCTTAAATTTTCAGTCGAGCTCAACTGTAGTAAGCTGCCAGCATGCTGTCTTGACTTTGAGGAGTAATGGGTTGCATAAGATTTTTGGTGTTGCTAGACTTTCCACTGTGTGATACCTTAAACTTCTTGTATCAGAGGTAACATGGGATATATGCAGATTACACTTTAAGGATATCAGGTGTTTCAATTAAATGGTAATTCTGAACGTGCATGACTTTTTTTTAAGTCTATTTCTGGACAATTTCAGGCCAATAAAGCCAAACCCTTCTAGCTGTGAAAATGTATTGTTTTGCCTTCTTATGGCATTATCAGCACAGCATAAGAGGACTGCTTGACTTTTGGAAACACAGGGTTGTCGTAGCCAGATATCCACAAACATTAGGGTGTCTACAAAATACCCCAACTAACGAACTAAAACAATGAATAAAAAAGGTCACACACAAAAAAAACAATTGGTTAAAAAACACAAAAAGAAAAATCTAGCAAAGCTGGACTTTCCACTGTGTGATACCTTAAACCCTTGTGTCAGAGGCAACATGGGATATATGCAAATTACCTTTTAAGGATATCAGGTGTTTCAACTAAATGGCAATTCTGAATGTCCATGGCTTTTTTTTTTGGCTTTATTGGCCTGAAATTGTCCATAAATAGACTTAAAAAGTAAAAGAGAAAGTCATGGACATTCAAAATTGCCATTTAGTTGAAACACCTGATACCTTAATGAACAAGAGGTTGAAGGTATCACACAGTGGAAAGCCTAGCTTTGCTATATTTTTTTTGTGTTTTTTTTAACCAATTGTTTTTTTTGTGTGACCTTTTTATTCATTGTTTTAGTTTCAGTTGGCTGTTTTGTAGGCACCCTAATGTTTGTGGATATCACTTGGCTACGACAACCTTGTGTTTCCAAAAGTCAAACATTCCTCTTTTGCTGTGTTGATGATGCCATAAGAAGGCAGAAACATGCGTGTCCACAGCTAGTGGGGGTTGGGTTTTATTGGCCTGAAATTGTCTATACATAGCCTTAAAAAGTAAAAGAAAAAGTCATGGGCATTCAGAATTACCATTTAGTTGAAACACCTGATATCCTTAAAGGGTGATTTGCATATATCCCATGTTGCCTCTGATAGAAGAGGTTTAATGTATGGCACAATGGAAAGTCCAGCTTTGCTAGGTTTTTCTTTGTGTTAAAGAAATAGTACAAAAATAGGCATGTAGTAAGCAGTGAGCCTGTACTCTGACTTAGAATGAGCACTGTTGTGCTTTTCAGCTGTTGTAATGCTGGTCACTTCTTGTCACATTTATGGTTACTTCTACCAAATGTATGTTCTGAGCTACTAGTCTTAAGGTGGATCAGTGCTGCAGCATTGTTGTATGTGGGTTTTAAACCCACTTAAATTCCTGTTCATCCTTTTTTTC